>NW_007730377.1:116201-143692 GCF_000696425.1 Galeopterus variegatus
GACCCAGCGCTCGGGGATGCAGGAGCCGCCGTCGCCGCTGCTGCAGCGGAACTCGCGGGGCCCGCAGGCTGGGTCGGCACAGCCGCGCTCGTCGCTGCCATCGCCGCAGTCGTCGTCACCGTCGCACACGAACACGGCGGCCAGGCACGAGCGGTTGCTGCACTGGAACTCGTGCGGGGCGCACACTGCGCGGGAGACAGCCGGTCGGCCGCCTGACCCCACCCCTGGCCGACCCGTGGCCCCAGCGGTTTGGCTAACAGGGGCTTGGCCCTCACCTACGGGCCAGAACGAGTCCCGTGGGGGCGCTGAATGGGGGACGTGAGGTCAGGCACAACAAAGGGGGGTTTCCAACCTGGGCCCTGCCAGGGGCATGCTAGGCGACTTTGGGCAACACGTTTGCCACCCACCCCCCTGAGCCTTCTGGGCCTCTGCTGCCAGGAACGTAGTGGACTAAGAGAGGGCTCTAAGCTGCAGAGCACTGCCTGTCTGAAGGACCTTGTGATGTTCCCAGGAAATGATCTGTAACACGCACTGACCCTTCCCAGGGAGGAGGGTCTCGGGTAGCATAACCTGGACTACTTCATCTAAGTCCCCTCACCTGCCGTCCAAGGTGTCTCTTCTGGCACTTGCTCCAACCCCATCACCTCACTCCTGAACATACCCCAGTTCCAGCCACAGTAGATCATATGCTGGGCCCAGTGCACATGTTTCCACCTCTATACCTTTGCTCAAGCTGTTCCATCCACTGGGAACCCATCTCTTGCCCACCACTGCCCTACATTTTGCAATGACGAATTCTCATCCTTCAAGGTCCTAAATTCCATCTCCTCCATAACACACTTCATGTTCCCCTGCTTGAGAAATCTCCCTCGGCCTCTGCCCTCCTTTCGTGTACCTTTCACAGCCTACTCAGGTGTCTGGTTTTCACGTCCTTCTCCATCAGCTCCATGACCACAAACTACCTGCGGATGACCCTGCTATCTCCTGAGGAGCTGGCACAGAGCTCCCTGCAGTGGCTGGGTGAGGAGCGGGTGAGTACTGGACCAGACTGCACGTGAGGAGTAATTAAGGGATGTGCAGTAATTAAGGTCATAGATCATGGCCCTGGGCTTTCCCTCTCTGGTGGGTTGCTCTGAGCTCAGAAGCAGGGAGGACCTTAGAGACCAGACAGCCCAAATGCCAGTCTACAGATGGGGAAACAGAGGCCCAGAGAGGGGAGCAACTTGCCCAGTCCATGGTGACAAGAGAACCAAAACTGGTTTTCCTGACTTCTCTCAGCTTGTCTGGTTTTCTTCTTTCCTGGAGTGTTAGCTGTTTTCAGGGCAGCAATCTCCTTGCCTCCTTCCCTCCATGTCTTTACACATAGGCCAAGAACAGGCCTGGGGACCCAGGTGGGGCATGATGCAGTGGCTATGGCCACAGGTAACGTGGTGATGGTGGCAGCACCATATCTCTCCACGTGGGGGCACCCAGAGCCTGTGTTTTTATTTTCTGATGGAAAAAACGTCAATTAATTGTTATTGAACATAAAATGGAGTGATTTCTTCACTTTCACAATGTAGGCAGTTCATGTTATGTGTTTCTGACAGCTCTACCAAGTTTCTGACAGTTGCATTTTTTCCCCCTTCTGGGCTTTTGGAATGTTAAGGCATTGGTGGGAAAAGCACATGCTACCTGGTGCCATGGCCCTTCAAGATTATGCTGCAGGACTAGATTAGCTCCCCTTCTGCCTGTCCAGACTTGGCTTGTACATGTTCAGGGAGGGAGTACTCACTCTGACAGGAAGTACCTCTTAATACTAAGTTTTCTCCAAGGTTCTGAAGCTGACAGTAACTTTAAGATCCATATTCTCAGGCCTACAGTAGGCCCAGAGACCCTACTCCCAGCACTTACAAATGGAAGAAGCTCTGAGAGATAAGAAGGGAGGATTCTTTCCTCTGCCCAGGCAGTTGGGAGCTGTAGCAGAGAAGTTCAATAAGACCTTCTATCACCCCTATCTCCTATAATTAACGGGCAATGAACCTGTTCCAACATGCCCTAGTTAGAGATACTCCCAGCCCCTGCATTAGTGGCTGATAACCTTTATATTGGAAGAATCATCTGATTATGGGGGAGGGGTGAGGGAAAAGGGTTCTCATTGGCCAGTAAGTCTCAGCAAAAAGGATCACAGCTGAAGAAACAAGCCAGTGCATCACTGGGGCTTTGAAACTGCTGGTCCCAGCCAGGATATCCTCCCATACCTAGATGCTTCCTGCTTTAGACACATCAAAGCTCCAGACTTAGAATCTTAGAGTGCTATAACTCAGAAGCCTCTGGAGGAGGTGGCATCTCCCCTGGGCCAGGAAGGATGGATAGGGTACAAATACAGAGGCTGGTGGAGGGGAGTGAGGGTGAGAGGCAGTGGTGGGCAAGTACCTAGCAAAGCCCTGCTGAATGATGGCCCATACCTCAGCCCAGCCTTACAGCCAGTAGCAGCAGATAGTCTGTCTCCCCCATTAATCATGTGCTCCCAGAGAGTGGACTGTAGGATTCACCTCTCTGTCCCTTCTAGAGCTTGGCTCCAAGCCTGGCACACAATATGTGCCCATCAAATTGAAATGAGTGAGGCCCAGCTCCACTCCCTACCAGCACAGGCCTTGCTGGCCCGCTCCCTGGGAAAGAGATAATCCTGTGTTTGAAGCTCAGTGATGTGGAACTGTCCCAGTGACCACGTCCATCTGTCCCTGCCTAGGCTGCTGGGAATGTCTTCCCCACCCTGTGACATTTATGCTTGAATCTGAGATTCCAGCAATAGTCATCCTTTACACCTCAGGAATCTGTTTCTCTCTCCTTGCCCCTGCTGGTACCCTGACCCAGGCCACCACCGTTTCTTGATACAGCCCTCTCCCTGGTCCCCCTTGTCCCCCTGCCCTTGCTTGGAGATCAGTTAACTTGTGGAATGGATGAGCAGATGTCAGGCATGGTAAAAAGCTCTTGGGCTTTGCTGTCCAGACCCGAATGCTGTGCATCACTCAGCCTTGGGCACTTTTCTTCCCTTGTCTGAGCCTCAGTTTCCTCACTCATAAAATGAGGATGATAATGGCTACTCATGAGGTGGTTGTGACGATGAAAAAAGAAAATGTCTCCAAAGTGCCTGGCCATTACTATTGTCTGGTCATTATCCTTTCCTCTCCACCTACCAAGCCCCACGGAGAACCAGGCCCCTCCCCAGAAGGGGCCGCTGCTCCCAAGGCTGCCTGCCTATGCTTAGCAGACCCTGGGGCTCTGACCCCAGACTCACAGGTAGCACAGCCGGCCTCATCTGCTCCACCCTCGCAGTCCTTCTCCCCGTCGCAGCGCCATGAGGCAGGCACACACTTGTGGCTGGTGGGTCCACAGCTCAGCTTCTCTGCGGGACACACCTGCTTGGCTGTGGAGACAGACATCCATACATGGCTTAGCTAAGCGGGACACAGGGCATGGCACCAACCAGTCCTACCATGCAGTTCCAGCCACCTGGCCAGAGGCCCTGAGAGTCCATCAGGGCCCTCCTGTCCCACATCTCAGTTTCTTTATCTGAGTAGAAGCCCTGTCTTCCTCTAGGACTTTCCAAATCCTAAATCTGACCCCACCACTCCCCTGCCTAACATCTCTCATGGTCCTCGGTCCCTGGTACTCAAGTCCCTCCTTAACTTGCTGATCCCTGCCTGTCTCACCTGGCTGCAACTCCCACCCTTCCAAACCCTCCCTTTAAGCTCCAGCAACATGGAGCTGCCATGCCCTGTACTCTTCTCTGCCATTTCCCAGCTGTGTGCCCTTGGGTGAGATGTACCCCAACTTGGCCTCAGTTTGCCTTCCTCATCAGTGACTCCATGATCTGAACCTGTAGATGTAGAGGGCTCACCAAGGCCCCAACAGCTCCAGCCCACCCCCCTCCAAGCCCTATCTCCCATGATGGTGCTGAGCCTGCTGCTGAGAGCAGCTGCGTGTGGCACGGCCCAGTGGGACTGCACAGCATAATTACTGCAGCTGCAATCAGAGGCGGACTCAATCAGGGTTCTGAAGCCCCAGGGTTGATTCTCCATTTGGAAGAAAGAATGAGAAGAACTCTATTCAGGGCTGCAGGCAGCTCTTATCCTGAGCTTCTGCTGGACCTGTGCATGAGGCCCAGCCAAGGCACATGCATCTCAGACTTCCATGGTTGGCTCCCTATTCCCTTCTGGGCTGTGCAGGAGGCCAGATCTTAGTGGTCTCTTGGATGTGCCAGGCATGATGCTAGACACTTCCACTTAATCTTCACAATATGCCAGCAGGGTGAGGATTATGTCCTGGCCTCCAGCATGGAGCTGTGGACATGGGCTTTGGGGCCTGGCTGCATTGGTTCAAATCCTAGCTCGCTCACTCACTGCCTAGGTGACCTTGGCCAACAATCCTTATTTCTGTGCCAAAAAAGTGGGGATAATACTATTATCTATCTCGTAGGATTGTTATGATGACTAAGTTAATGTCTGTAAAGCACTTAGAACGATACCCAGTCTAGTTAGTGCTCAGTACATGTTACCTACTATTATTATCTACACGTTAACAGATGAGGCCGCTGAGTCTTGTTTAGTTCATTCAGTGGGTATTTATTGAGTGCTGCTGTGTACCGGACATGGTAGTAAGCACTGATTTCTAGTCACACAACTAGGAAAGAGTGGCGTGAGGATTCAAAATCAGCTGTCAGATGCCAGAGGCTGGGCATAGTCCTCGGTACCCTGGAGGCAGTGGGCTACTCATGCCTCACACTTGATTTTGCTTTCTGGTCTTAGATCAGTTCCCCCTCTTCTTACTTGTAGAGCTAGATGAGAGGCCACAAGGGATGGAGAAAAGGGGGCAGGCGTCTGAGTCAAGGTCCCCAGACACTACTATGCCATGGGAGAAGAGTATCTTAAGCACCGCCCCAAGTGTGGACCCCAAAGTTATCCCCAGGAATACATTTCAGGAAGTATAAGGCAATCCACTGGGAAAACAGGATTCATAGGATTCATGTTACAGAAATCTCCCTTTGGCGGGTAGAGCTCTGGAGAACATTAACATTCAAAGACCTTTTAAAAATTAGGCTTCTTTGGAGCTGTAGTGTGGGGTGGTGAAGGGAGACTGGAAGGGTGGAGAGTTCCAGGGCACTTCCATCACCAACACACTGCGGGACCTCAGCTAAGCACGTGCATCTCTGGGCCCCACCAGCAAACGAGGGAGCAGAAGCTGACCAGCATTTCCCAGAGGGTCCTCTGATCAAGAGGTGGGAGGTAAGGCAGCTATCAGAGGTACAGTCTCCTGGGACCCAGCTCATACTGACCGAATCCAGACTTCGAGGGTGGAGCCCAGGAATCTGCATTTTAGTAACTACCCACCCCTAACCCACGCACTTCTGTTAAGAACCCCTGTGTTAACATTCTGCAAGTCTAGAAGATACAGGACATTTCGTCTCCTTCGTATTCACTACTATAAAAGTGGTACAGGTGTTGCATATGTTTGCAAGCCCCTGAGAGAGCAGTGAGATGGAAGGGCAAGGCGACCACTTATCCCTAACCCAGGCCTCAGGCAACAGACCTCATAGGGGGTCGGCAGGGAGTCACATTTACTGAGCACCTACAGTGTGTCAGCCTGCTCTGTGCGGAATGGTTTATCTTCCCATTTCACCCTCTCATGGTTTGAATCTTGGTATCGCCCCCAAATTCATGTTGGAACTTAATCCCCAATATGATTAAGATTATTAAGATGTGTATTAAGAGGTGGGGCCTTTAGGAGTGATTAAGTCATGAAGGCTGAACCCTCTTTTTTTTATTTTTCCCTTTTTGTCTTTTTTCGTGACTGGTAACGGGATCGCAACCCTCAGTGTCGCGCCCACACCGCGACCGGCAATGGGATCGCAACCCTCGGTGTCGCGCCCGCACCGCGCTCAACCAGTGAGCAGACCGGTCTGTATATAGGATCCGAACCCTCGGCGGGAGTGCTGCTGCACTCCCAAGCGCCGCCACGCTTCCAAACGCCGCACTCTACCGAGTGCACCACTGGGCCGGCCCAAAGCTGAACCCTCTTGAATGTGATTTCTGCTCTTATAAAGGAGGCCCGAGGGAGCCTCCTTGACCCTTCCACCATGTGAAAATGTAGCAAGAAGGCACCGTCTCTGAGGAATGGGCCCTCACCACACACTAAATCAGTCAGTGCTTTGATCTTGGACTTCCTAGCTTTCAAAATTGTAAGTGATAAGTTTTTGTTGTTTGTAAATTACCCAGTCTAAGGTATTTTATTATAGTAGCCAAAATGGACTAAGATACACCCTCACCCTCACCCTGCCAGGTGAGTAGGGCCTGCAGGCTTTGAGCACAAATTCCAGGGGCATCATTCACAAAGATCATCACATCAGCGGTGCCCCTGGAGTGGGTCAGCAGTTCTGCAGGTAGGAGCTCCATTTTACAGATGAGGGAACTGTAAGAGAGACCAAGTAACTGGCCCAGAGATGCACAGCTGGTGAGGGGCAGAGTGCAAATTCCTCTGATTACAGCCCTGCCCTGCCCTTTCCATCAAACCCAGCACACTACAAAACCAGCCCCAAATTCTCCTCCCCAAACCCCAGGTGACTGAAATGGCCTTTGGCCACATGTACCACCTCCAGGGACCTGGTTCTGCAGGCCCCAGTGCAGCAGGCAACCACTTGAACTTTTACTGAATATTTATACAGTTAATTGCATAACCTTTCAGCAAGGACAATGATAAACAATCTGTCTGCTTCCTTTCTTTATAATTAATAAGACATTTGCTGTGTCCCTAAATAGACAGTTCTAATTACAGGCTCTTGAGGATTCGGCAGTGCATGATATCAGCCCCCCACCCCCAAAGAGCCAAGGTTTTTGAAATGCCAGAACATGAGGCCTCAGAGGTCATGTTGATGAGCATCCCTGGAGTGGCAGGAGACGAAGGCCCAGAGAGGGGAATGGACCTGCCTAGGGCCACATGGCTATTGGATGCTGGATGTTCCAACTGCCAGTTTCTCCTGGAACCTCTCTGTCTCTCTCGTGATGTAGCTCTTCTCCAAAGCTAGGACTCAAACCTGGATCTCCAAGCTCCCAGGTCAGGCCTCTCCACTGCACAGCCTTGGTAAGCTGGTCTGGATAGGTGCTGATGTGCAGTATCTCTCTGTGAGGTGGGTACTATGACAGTAGCTCACCCGACCCCCTTTATCCACAGGGGATACATTCCAAGACCCCCAGACGATGCTCAAACCGCAGGTAATACCAAACCCTATATTTACTTTGTTTTTTCCTATACATAAAAACCTACGATAAACTTTAATTTATAAATTAGGCACAGTAAGGATTAATAATAATAACTAATAATGAAATAGAACAATTATAACAATATACTGTAATAAGAGTTATGTGAATGTGTCTCTTGAAATATCTTACTGTACTGTACTCAGCCTTCTTCTTGACTGCAGGAAAGTGAAACTGCAGATAAGGGGGGACTACTGTATTACCTCTGTTTTATGAATGAAGAGAGCAAAGCCTAGAGAGAGTAAGTCGTTTGTTCAAAGTCTTGTGGTGTGCTGGACTTCCATCCCAGGTATAAACACACTGCTGAATTTACTGCCTTTAACTGTTGCTCATGAGAAAAGTAGACCCCTTTGATCTCCCTGGAACCTCTGGGCTGGAGAGGGGTCACTGGAGGAAGGGGGCTCACTGAGCCTTTGCTCAGCAGGTTCTGCAAGATGGCCATCAGATAGATGTCCACTGTCAGGATAACTAAAGCCAAAGGCCCCCAGTCAGCATGACATAGGAGAAAGAACATGGGTTTTGCAGTCAGATCTGTGTCCAAATCTCATTTACTAACACTAAGGTCCTTAGCAAGTCACTTAACTTCTCTGGCACACTGGATCCCCTCATCTGAAAATGGGATTGGTGGGTGGTTTAAATGAGGAAACAACATGAAAATCCCTATACTCAGAGCCTGGAACAAACCCGGAGCTCAGAAAAACAGCTGCCCTTGTTTTATTTCATGAAATACAAATGCAAACGGCAGGTACCCCTGAAGGATGCCTTATCCTGCCATCCAAGCATCTGAGAACCCCTCTGTCTCTCAGACAATAGGAACCCTTCAGTGTTGGCAAGGAGTCTTGAAACTCCATCTTGGAGTAGTTGAAGGCATTTATAAATTCCCAGAGAATCCTGCCCCAGAAATCCAAATCCATTGGCACTTTCTTCAATTCATAAATTCACAAATTAACAAAAAGGGAAATGTCTGTTGAATAAAAGAATGAAAGCACTTGGTGGCTGCTCACTGATTGAACATGTCTACAGTCTCAACTCACGTAAATTTTAGAGGCAAACAACAGCCAAATGGGGACCACCAGCTCTAGAGGACCAGAGACTAAGGCGATGGGAACAACCAGAGTCACTCTGTCCAGCTCCTGCCCCAGGAAGCACAGCATGGGACCATCCCACTGTACAGAAGGGGGTAGTTACACCAAACTACTTCACACAGGGTCAGGCAAAATGCTTCTAGCTGGGTCAGACCTGAACTTGCTGAGTGATTTCAGAAAAATCTCTGCACCTTCATTTCCTGATCTGTAATAGGAAGGTCAGCTTGGTTAATTAGTGAAATCCCCTTCCCAGGTGGAAAGGTTCTAAGACACATGAAAACAAATCTACATATCCAATAAGTAGCACCCAGAACTGTAACTTATTCACCTTGAACAATCTTCCCCTCCCTCTAGCCTTTAACCCTCCCAAGAGATGCCTGAAGGTGGGTCAGAAGCCATCCCCAATCAAATGAGCTATAATTAGAGCTGAAATGCTACTTTCATTAGGCAAACACTGGGCTTTTCTGTTGTGACTCCTGGCTATATTTGATATGTACAGAATGCAGAACCAGAGAGAAACAGCTGGAAGAAACCCCCGGCCAGGTGGGGGCAGATAACATAATGGGGGAAACACAAGAATTGGGACTTGCTCCCATGTCCCTTTCCCTCTCAGTGAACCCCCCCTCACTTATACTATTCTAATACTATAATGTTCTAATAAACAGTTGTGTCTGGGGGGAGAGGGCTTAGAGTCAAAATATAACTAAAATGTAACATTGCCATGTACTCCAGCAGCAACACTTGCATTTTCTCATTTGATTCTCGCAACCCCCATAAGGCAGGTATCATCACCCCATTTTACAGATGAATAAACTGAGGCTCAGGAAGATGAGGCAACTTGCCTGAGGTCTCACAGGTAAAGGACCTTAACCCAACTATTTCAGATACCAACAAACTCACTACACTTTACTATCTATAATCTTTCTTTTAGGGGTGGGGAGTGGGCTCTATCCTGGGAGCTGGCACAGCCCCAGGAACCTGGTAGGCTATGGAGGTTGCTATAGCAATGCCAATTAAATGGACAGTGGGTTGGCTGCCGAGTTCTCATTCAGTTGGGAAGCTGTGAGCAATCCTGCTACCAGGTCCTGCTGCCCCAAATTCTGCCTGACCCTCGGGGTCCCACTCTGGCTGACCTCCTCCTGGCACCCCCCCTACCCATAGTCCTTGTCTGCCTCTGACCAATGTTTAACTGCACAGGAAGAGGGGTCCTGGGCCTTGCGCCCCAGCCGGGCTCAGAAAAGGGAGAAAGAAGGTCTCAGAATACTAAGAGAAGGGAATCTTGAAATTGTAAAGTCTTTGAAATTCTGGAATGTTGGAGATCAGAGCCCAGAGAAAGGTGAGAAGGTATGTAGGACCTCACAGTGAATTATCAGGATAGCCCACATGAGAGGTGGGCATCTTGTCTCCTGGGGTGCTGCTATGGCTGCTGCTCTCAGGGGCACCTGTCAAACCTCCAAGAGCTCAAGGAGCCTGTCTTTGTCATGGAAGGGAGACCTGCCACCAACAAGCTGTATGTCTTTGAAGCAGGTCTATCAGCTTCTCTGGGCCTCCAGTTCCTCAACTGTCAAATAAAAGTGGGCCTGGGAAGCAGGAGGGCTGCACAGCCCAGAGGGTGGAAAGGCAGCAAGTGCTGGGGTGGACAAGGGAGGAAGACAGAGGGAAACACTGGGTAGGCAGGGAAGAGAGAGATGACGAGCACAGGGGTGGGGCAGCCCATTGGGGGGCAGGAAGGAACATGAAAAGAGACATCAACAAAAGAGGCAGATGTGGGGAGAAGAGGGAGTATAGCCCTCAGGCAGCAAGACAGCCAGCCCTCCTCTAATGCCCACAAGGAGGCTGCCTTCCCTTCCCTTTCTGCCCTGGTATGTGGGGCAGCTGCAGGAGTGGGGTGCGGATGGCAGAGCTGGCTGACTGCAGTGCAGGAAAAGCCCCCTGCGGCCACAGCCCTCCTCCCCCAACACACACTCCAGGCTGCACACAGCTCTGCCCCTTGTTCTCTGGGCAGCCCTGGGCGAGTGGCTGAACCTGCTCCAGCCTCAGTTTCCTTCTCTCTAAGTGGGGATCCACCTCCTTTCCAAAGTTGGCATGAGGATGAAAGTCACAAGTGGGCGTGGCCAGGCTTTGTTCCTTCCAAAGCTCAGGACAAAGCACTGGGCTTCCCTCCTGCCCAGGAGCCTCCAGGACAGCATGCAGTGTGACTCCTCGGTGGGGTGAGGAAAGGACGGGGCCTGTGGCAGGACTGTGGAGGGCAAGGGAAGCTATAGGATACAAGGAAATGAGGGGCCCCTTTTCCCGGGCGGGATTCGCTCTCACGCGCGTGTGCTCGCTCGCTCTCTCTCTCTCTCCCCCCCTTTCTCTTTCTCTCACGTGGAGACTGGTAGCTCTGTTGCTAGGATACAAGGAAACCCAGTTATCACCAGCAGCAGCCCTACATGGGACTCTGGCCTCCATTGTCTTTGCCTCTGCTTCTGGGGTGACTGTTACCCCTAAAGAGGGGCTCCTGGGTCCCCACCAGCCCCACTGTCCTCCACACCCTCCCCCCTCCTCCAAGCCTTTTGTCTCAGGCTCCCGCTGCTGAAGCTCTGACTCAGGACTGCTGAGTCCTTTCCCACCCCCTTCTCATCTCCTTTTTAATTTAACAAATGTCACGGAATGACCTGCCGGGTGTAAGTTTGCTTTGAGGATTAGAGCTTGGAAAAGAAATCATGGAGAGACAAAGCCCTGAGTGTGGGAGGTGGGTCTGGGGCTTGGCTCCAGCCCTCCACCTCACCTCTGGCTGCCTCTGCTGCCACCCAGCCGGCCATGGAAGCCAGGGCTCCTGGGCTCAGCCCGCTCAGGGCAGAGGAAAGGGCTGGAGCCTCAAGGTCCTGACTGGGTGGCCGTGGGCAAACCACTCAATCTCTCTGAGCTTCAGTGTCCTCCTTTACAAAATTCAGAAAGTTAACAGTACCTATATCTCATGAGGCTGCTGTGGGGATAAAGGGAATTACTGCACGCAAAGAGCTCAGCACAGTGCCTGGCACACAGTAAACACTTAGGAAGTGCCAGCTGCCATCAGCACTATTGGGATGATGATGAGGATCCACAAGAACAATAGTCGGGGGACCCAGAGGATGTACTAGGGCTACTTCTGGGCAGAAGGGTTCAACAGGCCTGTATCCAGCACCTAGTCCTATAGGGACAGTATCCAATCTGCAAGACAATAGTCGGGGGACCCAGAGGATGTACTAGGGCTACTTCTGGGCAGAAGGGTTCAACAGGCCTATATCCAGCACCTAGTCCTATAGGGACAGTATCCAATCTGCAAGACGCCTGTGAAGAAAGCCCAGAAACAGGCGACCAGAAACCAGCATCTAGACACACCCGACTGTTTACCAGGCTCCCCCGAGGGCTCGGCACCAAGGGTTCAACTGATCACCTTACGTGAGCTGCACAACCTCCCAACAACTCAAGTCTGATGAGGAGACTGAGGCCTGCAGCAAGGCCCGCTCTCCCCAGCCCAAGAGGCGGGACTCACTGCACGTGGTCTCGGACTCATCGGAGCCGTCAGGACACTCCTCCTCGCCATCACACTTCCACCTCTCGGGGATGCAGTGGCCGTTGTCACAGGTGAAGTCGCTGTCCGCACAGGTCTTCTTGGCTGCAGGACAGGGAGAAGAGTGAGAAGGGCCTGGTGAACACAGGAGGTTTCTCTAGGACACACAGTCAGGTGGCAATGGGGTGACCAGAACGTGGTTGGTCTGAAAGCTGAACCACGTGACCTCCCACAGTAGGCCTTGGAGTGCCTCACCAAACAAGGGGAGAGGACAGGAGAGAAATGCTTACTTATTCCACAGGAGTTTACTAAGCTCCACGTGAAGTCGGGTAACACCCTGACCCTGCTCTCCACATCCAGGAGCTCAAGTCCAGCAAGGGTGACAGGACCTGTCACACCCTTGTCACACCCCTCTCTTCCCGCAATATCCAGTTCCACTGTCACTGCCTCCAGGAAGCCCTCCCTGATTCGCTGTGGCAGCTATTATAGCCCCTTTCAGCCTGTTCTCAGTTCCTTTACCTGCCTGTCCCACTCCCCCCAACCAGACCAGAAGTCAAAGCCTCTTCTGCTAGCACCAGGGAGCTGAGGATCATGAGCCCTCAAAGTAGATGATGACTTTCTTGCAAGATGAATGAAGGGGCCGGCCCGGTGGCGCACTGGAGAGTGCGCCGCTTCGGAGCATGGCGGCGCTCCCGCCGAGGGTTTGGATCCCATGTGGAGACCAGTTCCCGCTCGCTGGCTGAGCGCGGTGCGGGCGTGACACCGGGGGTTGCGATCCCGTTGCCAGTCCCCAGTGCGGGCGCGACACCAAGGGTTGCGATCCCGTTACCGGTCAGTAAAAAAGAGACAAAAAGGAAAAAAAAAAAAAAAGATGAATGAGGTATTTTGTGTTCAGAGTGGTGGAAAGAGCATATTCTGGACAAGACACTTAAATCAGTCCCTGCTCCTAAGGCACTTAGAGCCTGCAGGGGGCACTTCCACACTGCAGCAGGGATTTTAATCCCAGCTTTGCTGCCTCCTATCTATGTGACCTTGGGGATGTTACTTAACCTCTGAGCCTCCATTTTCTTATCTATATAACGGGGAGAAGAAAACCAAGGGCTATGAGGAAGAGTAACAAGAAGTTATAATGTATGAGGAATATGCAGCAGAAAAATCAAGTACAATGTATTTTGAGAAGTAAAATAAAATTAAATTTAAAAAATATTTTTCTAAAACGAAAATAAAAAAAAATATGCAGCAGAGATTCTGGCATATAGCGGATGATCAATAAGCAGTAGCTATCGCTATTTTCATGGCTTGGGTCTTAATTAGAAGCAAAAAAAATGGGGTGTTCTCTGCCCACACGGGATGTAAGCAGGCTGAGATCTCATAACTGGTAGCAGAGCTGAGACAAGAATGGGACCAGCCCCAGCCCAAAACTCTTTGCTGCCCTCTGTGCCTTGTCCTGAGAGGAACTAGAGTTTCAGGGTCAGGGAGGGACAGGAGGGGGCTGGCCATATCCTCCGGAGCCTGATTCTTATTGCTCTGTGCTTCCTGGTGCTTCAGCCCCCTCCTAAGTATCAGCACCCAGCGCTGACCACATCTGTCAGGCCAGGGCAGGAGCGAGGCAGTTGCCCTGACAGGCCTTCAGCGGGTGAGCTGGGGCTGCCTGGCTACCCCCAGTAGGTGTGTGTGTTGGGGGCGGGGGGTGTTGGAGACTAGAAAGGAGCCTTGAGGACCCCAGCCTTGACTCCCTGCATCTGCCATAGCAGCCCTGGGCCTCTGAATTGCTGGGGGTTTATCTGTATCACATCTGCTTTCAATTTACATATCCTCTGCCCATACTTGGGCTGAGGGCCCAGGACCTGCTACAGAGCAACAAAGTGGCAGAAAAAGAGCACCGGGCAGGGGCTAGGAGGTCTGGATTTGAGTCTTTGCTGTGCTGTGTTTTGCTGTGTGCCCTCAAGTGAATCACTCTCTTTCTGGCCCTCAGTTTCTTCATCAGGACAAGGGAGGGTGATTTGGTAAGATATAATCTTTCAGGTGTGGTAGGTCCAGATCAGGAGGCCCAGAAATGCAGGTGGGTGGGGGGAGAGGTCTCTTTTCAGTCCAGAGGAGGCTTCCTCAGCACAGCAGTGACTTACCCAGGCCTTGGGGAGCACAGACCTCCAAAGTCGTCACCTTGAATGACCTTGGGGCTAGATGTGACTTCAGAGGCCACCAGGATCCTGCTCTCCCCAGGGTCTTCACTCATCTTCCTCTCCCCATACTTCCAGTCAGCTGGTGGGTCCCTGCACACCCCATACTATTCATACCATCATGCCTTGCCCAGGCTGTCCTTTGAAAGCCCTTTCCCCCAACTCCACCTTCTTTCCATTACACACTGGGCTTAAATATCACCTCCTCCAAGAAGCCTTTCTTGAAAACCTCCAGTCTTGTTCAGGGGCCTTTCCCCTGAGCTTCCACAATCCTCTGACTGCCTCTCTAGAGCTGAGGTTGCCAAACTTTCTCTGTAAAGGACCAAAGAGTAGATATTTTAGGCTCCAAGGGCAATGTGGTCTCTGTCATGCTACTCAATTCTGCCTTATGGGTCAGAAGCAGCCAGAGACAATAGATAAATGAGTGAGCATGATGATGTTTCAGTAGAACTTTACAAAATCAGGTGGCAGGCTGGATTTGGCCCATGGTCTGTAGTTTGATGACCTCTGCTCTAGATCATCACTGATCCCCACAGTCCAACAGGGTTTGCTTTCCTCCCTGTCTCTCCAGTGTCCTTCCAGCACAGGGACTATGTCAGATTTGTCACAAGACCCAACCCAGGGTAGATCTCAGCGCGGGAGGGACACTGAACCAACTGCAAACACAGCTGCCCAGCCTTGCTCCCACACCTCCAGGGCCAGGGCTCACCTTCTCCCCAGGAAGCTCCTTCCCATGGGCCAGCTTTATTTAAATCTTCCCACAGTCCTTCTGGCTGCCTCTGGAGCCACATGACTGTTCCCCCTGCCTTGGGCAGCCTGGCAGGGATTTGGGGAGAGAGATTGGGTCCCCTGAATCTGTTTCATTTCTGCCTCTCTTTTCAATGGAATCTTTGCGGTGTATCTGTATTCCAAAATGAGTTTCCTTGGCAGACTGCCTCTGTATGTGCAGGGCTAGAAGAAATCCAATGAATCAGAGTCCACCTACAGATGGGGAGCCTGAGGCCCAGAGAGGGAAAGGGGCTGGCCCAGGGAAACAGCAAGGCAGGGATAAGAACCAGCTCTACTGTCTCTCAGCCCAAGGCCTGCAAGAAGCCCCCCCCGAGCCCTGCACTGAGAGGTTATTGTCTGTGATAGATACCAATGCCGCTTTTTGGTCAATCCTAGTCCATAATCATCTTAAAGTAAGTACCATGATGAACCACAGCACCTGAGGAGTTTCCTAACATGAACACAGGAGGATTTCCCTTTGCAAGAAGCTCAGCATCCAAAAAAAGAAACGTGTATCCTATTTTTTTCTTTTTCCTATGCTAACATGCACTAAGTGTGTCCTGTGTGCCAACCTCTGTGCTAGGTGTTTTACCCAAGAAACCCCATTACAAAGGACCCATTATGTCTCCACTTGACATAGGAGGAAATCCAGGCCTGGAGATGTTAAGTTACATTTCTGGTCACACCTGGGTGGGAGCAGGGCCACAGTCTGAACTCGCCCATTATGTCTCCACTTGACATAGGAGGAAATCCAGGCCTGGAGATGTTAAGTTACATTTCCGGTCACACCTGGGTGGGAGCAGGGCCACAGTCTGAACTCGTAGCCAGGCTCCTGCTCTTCTCTATCATGGCTCCCCAAACAAATGCTTGGTGGTATCAGATGTGGAAGAAAAGCACCAAAGTAGGTAGGAAAGCCCCATGGAAGCTTCAGCGCGGTATTCAATGAGCCTCACATCTGACCCAGATTCTGCCCTGAGAACACAGAAGAGAATCAGCTCAGCCTAGTCCCTGGGAGCTCAGAGCAAGTGGGCAAAGGTGGCAAGATGCAGGACCAGGCAGTGCCCAGAGAAGCAAGGCTGGAAGAAGAAGGTGATGAAGGAGCTCTATCACTGCACATAGGAAAGACAGATACCCCTTTCTTCCCTGGCATTCTGGAAGCCCGGGGGTAAGCTTGGTATCTGTCTGTGTGCCAAGCCCTGACAAGCACTGGGCAAGGAGGCCAGAGCAGCCAAAAGCACCATCACAGTCCTGAAGGGCAGCATGAGGTCAGCTGGGCCCAGGGAATGGCAGCTACAGGGATGGGTGGTGTTTGGGGAACAGATGTGTTCACTGTCTAGACCAGTTTAGACATTTTTCTACCCTGGCTCTCTGGCCTGGGACCTTCCAATATTCCAGTGACTCCTCACAGCTATCCTGGTAGCTGTTGTTGGTTCCATTTTACTGAAGAGCACATTGAGGCTCAAAGAGGTGAGGGTCATAGGTGGCAGACATGGGATTTCAATTCCGTGTGGCAGCTGCCAAAGCTTGGGCTTTTTCTACTAAGGCCCTCAACCACCTCAGCATTACTAGCCTAAGAGTGAAAATCCCAGAGAGGTAAATGTAGTGAAATGCCTCTTAGGTCCCAGGGGCCACAGGACAAGGCAGTGGGGCAGATCAGCCACGTAGCACATGGTGAGATGTGCCCTGGAATGTGCCCAGAAGCGTGCAGCAGAGCAAACCTGGGCCTGTGATGACCTGTGCTCTGTTCATGGACATCCCCGGGGAAACTGAGGCAGTGGTCACTGTCAGGTTGAAGACTAGACTAAACCACCTTAGAGGGCCCTATCAGAAGTGCCACCACATGGAAGGATTTGGAATCAGAGCTGAGACTGAATCCTGGCATGACCACTTCCTCATTGGGAGAACCTGGGCAAATTCCTTCCCTCTCTGGGCAAGTGGGGATATGGCTTTCTCATGCAGCTCTGCCACAAGGACAAAGGCAAAAAGACTCTCCTAGGGGATTCTGGTGGTCATTCAGTGTAATGTGCCCAACAGTCCCTGGTCAAGAGGCCATATCAGTCCTGCCAAGAGATAAGGGCCGAGCAGTCATTCTAAGGCTGTCAGAGCAAGCCACGCCAGACCCCCACTCTCCTGGACTTGCTTCCGGTTCCCAGGGCGATTCCCCAGCTGGGCTCAAGGCCGTGGCTCCATTTCCAGGGATTTATGTCCCTTCATGCCAGTCTGCCCCTTGGACAATGCCCACCTCTGTGAGTCCCTGTACTCTACAGCCCAGGAGTGATACATAGTCATCAGGGTCTGCGACATCATAATCTGGTGCCATGGCAACAGATAGGCTGCCACAAAGGACTCGGAATTCCAGGGGGCAGTGAGGAGGGGCTGACCCCAGGGCAGCCTGGGGGAGAGCGACAAATCTAGGACAAAGGAAGTGAGAGCTGCTGTTTATAACAAGAACACAGGCCAAGGAAAGTCAGACAGTCCATGGCCAATTGAACTCTGCTCTGTCCCTTGTGGGCTGTGTGACGTTATGCAAGTCACACAACTTCTCTGAGCCTCACGGTTTTATTCTGCATTCAGGGATCTGGTCCCTGCCTCACAAAACACACAGGGTGTTTTGTGGGCGAAGGACGAAGAAGGAGAAGTGGGCGAAGGACGGCACTGAGGCTTTACAAACTGAAAAGCAAAAAGGAGCAAGTCTGAAGTGTGTGAGGTTGCAGCCCTGGCCTCAGCTGCTGTGTGTGACACCGGGCCCGTCAGTTAAGACGTCCGGGCCGGCCTCCTCATCGGGAAATGGGGGTGTGGTGTTGACTGACTCTGAAGCCCCTCTCAGTCAACACCCAAAATCTATGATCTGGTGAAATTAAATGATCATGCAGCACCTCCCAGCTTCTCCGCCCCCAGAGGTGTCCTCCCCTGAGACAGCCTGCAGCCTTCATGCAGCTGTTCCCGACCCACACTCGTCCCACAGCCCCAGTGCAGAGAGGGGCTTCAAAACAAACAGCAGTTGGGGCTGCCCAGTGGGGCTGTTCAGCGTGGCTTCCTTTTGGCTATCAGAATGCTCCGCCATGTCAGAGCCCAGGGTCTTGAAGCCCCCTGCACAGCTCTCCCATTTTACAAGCCTGAAAGCCAAGGCTTAGAGAGACGTGATGTTCTAGTTCACAGCTCACGTCTGTGGGAGGACTGCATGTGAACCCAAGTATTGACACCCAGTCCCACTGTGTGGCCAGGAAGCCAGGGAATTGCCACCTAACCCAGCCCAGGGGTCAGGGAAGGCTTCCTGGAGGGCACTGTGTTCACGGAAGAGGAGTCAGCCAAGCTGTGGGAACGGGGAGAGCAATGAAGGGCATTCCAGGAAGAGGGATAACAGGATCTGGGGCGTAGAGGAGCCAGAAGAGCGGCCATTAGGAGGGGCTGGGGAGGAGGCAAGTGGCAAGGGACCTGGAAGTTCCATCAGGCGAGGGACCAGCTGCCCCTGCTTGGCACCAAGCTGCCCCTCAGAGGCCCAGTGCAGAGGCCTGGCTCTCCTTGAGCTCACCTAGAAACCCACTCAGCCTCTTGCTAAGCATAGGGCTGCTGTTCAGCAGCCAACAAAACCCATGGCTCCAAACTGCCAGAACATCCTTTGGAATTTGGTGAGACCATGCAAGATGGACGATTGGCCCCTAACAGAAGAAGAGAGGAGAAGAGGGCAGGACAGAGAACAGGATGGCCAGACATGTGGGACAGTTATTTTCCCCCTTGGGAGATTCATGATGCCCACTGGCTTACTAAAGGCCCTGAGAAAGGCTGCAGTACAGAAATCCAATAGTGTTTCCTCCAGCACTTCCAAACTTGTTTAACCAAGGAACTCCTTTCTTGGATGCCACATCTATTAATTTCCCAAGAAACAAGTGATCCAATGAGTCACACCTGGGAAAACATGCTGGGGTGCAAGCCACTCATCCCACAGATGAGAAGATGAGGCCCAGAGAAGGGAAGGGCTGGCCTATGGTCACACAGCACAGGCTGGTATGCAGCCATCTGTCTCTCGGCCAGCCCAACCAGGCCATAAAAAATGGAAGGTGCACAGAGTACTCAGCTCAGACTGAAGCTGAGGCGGCCCCACTGGAAAGACCTCGGTCCAAAGAGCAGAGACATGTCTAGAGGAGGGCCCACGATGGGGGAGAGGGGATGGATACCAGGCCACCTGGGACAGAGAGATGAGATATGTCAGGGATACAGGCTCTGTCTGCCCTCTGGTTTCTGCAGAGAGGTCTTGGGCCCCAGGGAATGTTCTTTTGAGGACAGAGCAGAGACCCAAAAAGAAAGGTGGATTCCAGCTTAGCACTATTGCTGAGCGACCTGGGGCAGGTCCCTTTCCCTTATAGGGCAGTTGAAAGACCAAGAGAGCAAAGATGTAAAGCCCCCACCTTGGAGCCTGGTGCATAGAAAAGACTCGGCTGTTGCCACTTCCTCTCCCAGGCCTACGCCAGCACCGGGTGGCCTGGCTCCAGCCCGCAGCCCAGCCCTAAAGCAGCTGGGCCACTTGTACCCGGGTCGGGGAGATGAAAGGGTTGCTCCCCCCACCCCCCACCATTACCCTTCTGCAGAGCTTGCCAGGCCCTGACGTTGCCAAGACGACCACTGCCAGCTGAAGGAAGATCCGGGGTGGGGGCCAGGGGGCGTGCCAGCCCACCCCTGGCCTACTAACCTGGCAGGCAGATTTAAATGACAGCCCAGGAAGCTACTATTAAACTGTCACCCTAGTCAACGGGACAACAGACCCAGAGTGTTCTCTGGCTGCAGCAACAACACAGCAGGAGTGAGAGGGGGAGGAGACAGTGGCCCAGAGCAACCTGCACCCCCTCCTGGGAGGCCCTGGCCCGCCTGTCTGTCCATCCACTGCCAGAGCCACCCTCTCAGACTGTGGCAGGTCCTGGCACGGAGCTGGGGCACAGCCCAGAGCCTGGCAAACTTTATTCTTTATTTTTAAGCAGATGAACCATTTTCCAAGTGAACCCCCAACATATAAACAGATTAAAATGGGGCTGCACAGTTGCAAGTAGGGTGGGGCGGGGAGACTCCATAAGCTGTTTCCCCATCAGCCCAACAGCCCTGCTGGGGCCTCCGTGAAACCCTGGGGTCCGGCAGCACTGGCTTCACATCCTAGCCCCTCTCCAGACATGTGATGTTCCTAAAAACCCATAGTTTAAAGATCCTGTGGGTCTATTACAACATTAAAAATAATTTGCATATGTTTCAGCTTCTAACTCTCTAAGGACCAAGGCTCTAAGACAGCAACTCTGATTTGCACACCCTGAGCCCCTGTGATGAGACTCCGTGACAGTTACTGCCGGAGTCAGAGATGTTGATAGGCTGTGGCCGGCCCGATTCAATCCCTGAAAGGGACTATTTCTCTGAGTCCACACATCCACAGCTGACAGTTCCCGACTCCAGGCTCTTGGCAGTGTGGGGAGCACAGACTGCTCCCACAGCATCCTGACCTAACAGCGCAGAGCCAGCACCCAGCAAGCGTGGCAGCCGGGGCTCGGCTCTTGGTTCCATGCTGCCTGGCATATTCCAGGGCTCCCGCCACCCATCAGCGGGTGACATCTGCATGTGCTTTCTTCCCCGCTCTCTCATCCCACCTGGGGAGAATGAGGGGACTGAAAAGCTGCAGGTACTGAGGAGGAGGGTAGACACAGGAAGGGTCTGAGGGAGAGGATGAAAGAAAGCATGAGCGGGTGGCATGGCGAGGCCACTTTTTGGTGAGGGCATCCTTGCTTTTTAATTGGGAAAAGTTTCCCTCAATTTCCCAGGTTCTCTCCTCCTTCGAATCATGCCACTAAGGAGTTACACTTTCTTTTTTTTTTTTTTTTTTTTTCCCTTTTTGTCTTTTTTTCGTGACTGGTAACAGGATCGCAACCCTCGGTGTCGCGCCCACACTGCGCTCAACCAGTGAGCAGACCGGTCTCTATATGGGATCTGAACCCTCAGCGGGAGCGCCGCCGCACTCCCAAGTGCCGCACTCTACCGAGTGCGCCACCGGGCCGGCCCAGGAGTTACACTTTCTAACCAGGCCAAATCACAAGACAAAAACAAAAACAAAAACAAAAACCCCAAACACTGAGGTGTCAAAATGAGGTATGAAAGTGTCAGAGAGACCAGAGGGAGTGACTGAGTAGGAAGCAGTCACAGGGAGGCCTTCGTGGAGGAGGCGGCACTTGGGCTGGGCTGAGGGATAACTGGGGAGTGTCAGGATCAGCTCAGTGCCTGTGGCAGAGGACACAGGTGTCACTCCATGAGCTGCCCACACCACCATGACCCAAATGTTGCCGTCAGCTGGGGGCCCTTAGAGGGAGGTGCCATCCACTAGACAAGGACAGGAGGGAGCTCCAGAAAGGGGAAGGGGCTTGAGCAATACTCCCAGCCAGTAGAGTCAGAGTCAGAACTTGAACCCATGTCCCTGTCCCCTGATCCAAGACTCTTTCCTCAATGTCTTCAGCCAGGGTGTCCCCCTGACACCACCTCACACAAGGTTTGACACCAAGTGGGTGCACAAAGAATATCTATGGCCCCACACCTTTAACAAGCCACATGACCTCTTCCCATTCTGGGCTTCAGTTTCCTCACGTGAACAAATCTTTAAGGATCCCTTCTAGCTGACATTCTGAAACTGCGACCCCATGACAAACGGGTTGTGGTTCTTAGTGCTGCTCCATGTCCCTCCAAAAGGGTCACCTGGGGCTTCCCATAGCCAAGTCCCTCCTTTGGACCCCAGCACATCCCAGCTGCTCTCAGACACTGCCCATCCCCGGGCCTGCTGTCACCAAGGGAGGCCCAAGCCCTTGCTGGGGTATGTAGGACTCCCTGTCACCACAGGGAAGATGAGTGTCTCCAAGGGACAGACCACAAAGGCATCTTCCTGTCCCAGTGATTTGTGGATGCAGGAGGTATTGAACTAGTGATAGCTGGGGGTGAGGAGGAGAGGTGGGCAGGACGGGATCAGTAGGGGTCCCTGGAGCCTGTAAAGAAACCAAACATGGTGCAAGGGGCACTGCTTAGAGAAGCAGGCAGCTCTCTGAGAAAACGGCCACTCTCCTGCCATGACCCAGGCTCAGGCCAGCCCAACCCTGGATTTTGGCCACCCACTGGCACCGGGATTATAGGTCCCAGGGAAACAGATAGAAGAAAACTCATGGTGTCCTCAAAACAGAAGTCTCCAGAGGCCCGGAAACCCTTTAGGGCCTCCAGCCCAGAGTCATGCCTGGCTCCCAGCCTCACATTCCCCCTCCACTTGGGTGCGGAGCACTTGACCTACCTCAGCAGGAACTCAGCCTCCTCTGATCAGGAGACCTTCCTGAGGGGGTCTGTGGCTCTGCCTCCCCTGGGCAGACCTTGGAGCTTACACATTCCAGACCTTGTTCTCCTTGCCACCAGCCCCTTGATGGAAAAAGGAGCAGCTCTTCTGCTTCTTCCAAAAAGGAGAAGGCTCCAGATCTTATTCTAGCCATGCTTTGTCACCAACACACTGTGTGACAAGGAGCAGGCCTCCATGGGCTTTCTCAGCCTCCACTAACTGCGAGTGGGAAACCCAGGGCTCCCAGAGCATATGGTGAGAGACAAGGTTCTAATTTCATTCTTCTGCATGTAGATATCCAGTTTTCCCAACACTATTTATTGAAGAGACTGTCCTTTCCCCATTACATGTTCTTGGCACCTTTATCGAAATCAGTTGGTTATAAATGTGTAGATTTATTTCTGGGTTTTCTATTTTGTTCCATTGGTCTAAAGGTCTGTTTTTATGCCAGTACCATGCTGTTTTGGTTACTGTAGGTTTGTAGTATATTTTGAAGTCAGGCAGTGTGATGACTCTAGCTTTGTTCTTTTTGCTCCAGATTGCTTTGGCTATTCAGAGTTTTTTATGGTTCCATACAGATTTTAGGACAGCTTTTTCTATTTCTGTGAAAAATGTCATTGGTATTTTGATAGAGATTGCATTGGATCTGTAGGTCACTTTGGGTAGTATGGACATTCCAACAATTTTTATTCTTCCAATCTATGAACACAGGATATCTTTCCATTTATTTGTGCCTTTTCAATTTCTTTCATCAATGTTTTATAGTTTTCAGTGTAGAGATCTTTTACCTCCTTAGTTAAATTTACTCCTAGGTATTTTGTTTGTTTGTTTTGGTAGTTATTGTATATGGGATTGTTTTCTTGATTTCTTTCCCAGATAAGCTCACTATTGGTTTATAGAAATGCTACCAATCTTTACACATTGATTTTGTATCCTGCTATTTTGCTGAATTCCTTTATTAATTCTAACAGTTCTTTTGGTGGAGTCTTTAGGGTTTTCCATATATAAGACATTGTCATCTGCAAACAGGGACAGTTTAACTTCTTCCTTTCCAATTTGGATGCCTTTTCTTTCCTTCTCTTGCCTGATTGCTCTGGCTAGGACTTCCGGTACTATGTTGAATAGAAGTGGCGAGAGTGGGCATCCTTGCCTTGTTCCAGATCTTAGAGGAAAAGCTTTCAACTTTTCCCCTGTTTGGTATGATGTTAGCTGTGGGTTTGCCCAGAGCAGAACCCTGCAGCCAGGGCCAAGGAGGCCAGGCTGGAGGGGCCCGAGAACCCACGAAGTGCAGACACTGCCTCTGACAGAGTGGATGATCAAGTGATGACCCGACCTGTCTGGAGCAGGGGCTATGGGTCCCTCCCCCCTATCCCCATGCTGGCCCCTGGTGTTGGCAGTAATGTTGATGCAGCACCCTCCGCCCACTAGGCAGTGACTGCACACACTCGGAGCAGTCCTGGCTAAGTGGAAAATGCGAATGCTTTCACCAGTTAGACTGGTAGGAGAAGCATTTCCTGAGAGGAGCCCCATCGTTCCATCCTGGTGACAAATGGGCAGCAACACCCAGTTATTGGGAAATCTACCTCCTCCTGGTGCCGGGCCTGCTGCCTGTCTGGGGAGCCCTCTGTGCTGGGCACTGGGCTTCTCGCCAGGAAGTGTGGGGCAGGCCACACCCAGGAGACTACTATGAGTTCTCTGCTGCCTCCAGCCTCACACTGGCCAACAGGGAGCCTCTGCTGATCTGTGTGCCCAACAGGAGGCTTGCAGGTTAGGGTGTCACTCTGTGAAGCTGCTAAGACCTGTGTCAGAAAGGCTGCTGGTTTACTTGAAGATAGGTTAAAATAATTTACTGAGGGCTGGCTGGTTAGCTCAGTTCATTAGAGTGTGATGTTCTAACACCAAGGGTAAAGGTTCAGATCATAGAACCAGCCAGCTGCCAAAAAAAAATTTTTTTTTTCCACTGAGAATGAGGTTGGCATTGGGCTACTGTCTACCCCTGGCCTGGGGATCCTGGCTCTGCTCTGTGGCCTTTGTGTAAGCCCCTTGCCTTCTCAGTACCTTGCTTTCTCCTCCATGGCATGATGGATTGGACAAGATAAGCTCTAAGTTCCTTTCCTCTTTAGGTATAGTGTTACCTAACACCAGGCCCAGAGCAAGGCTGACAGAGGGAGGGAACTAGGTCTTGGTGCCCAGGCCCTCACAATCCACCCCTGTGGCTCTAGGTGGGGGGCTATAATTCCAGAGTCAGTAGCCATTGTCCTCCCAAAGGCCTCTCCATAATCAGAGAGCCATCCTTCCCTGTCCTGCTAGCTTCCCGTCTCCCCTGGAATATGACCGAGTGCCTTAGAAGGGTACTCAGGAGCACTTCAAGCTGCTATGCTCACTGCTCTGACCCATCTCTGGCCACTACCTGCCTTCCATAACCATTCAACGGTCACAGGCAAACCATAGGCCCTGCCACCAGGGGCCTGTACTCCACCAGGCAGAAAGCCCTTCTTCTACCTCCACCTGGCAAAACTCTCCTCCACCTCTCAAGGCCAGCTCAAGCGTAACTACTGATTATGTGCAGTAATGCCCCCCACCTCTGACAAAGCAAAAGTGAGTCGATCCCCAGTCCAAGGCCCGTAGGGGCCCAGAGCACCAAGGGTAGAACATCAGTAAGCTCAATTCCCCATACAGTGCTTATTCTGCTTCCATATTTCTGGCAGGCCAGATCCAGGCAGTGTCTGCAGGGAGCCCTTCCAGGCTGTGTCCACCCTGGCTGTCAGCATTGAGATAAAAATCTGCAGCCCTGCTGGATAGCACTCATCTCCCTGTTGACAGCCTGGGGAGACCTCCAGAGCCCTGCACCGGACAGCAGCGAGCTCAGTAAGTCATCCCAGAGGCTCAGCAAGCCGGTGACACGAGGCTCAACCACGGCTGTGGAGCTGGGCTCAAGGAGCTACAAACCCTCCCCAGTTTCTTTTAGTGATAGCTCGATCTTTGGCCGTCGGAAAGCCCTTCACAGGGAGTAGCACAGAGCCAGGCTGGGGTTGGGGGAGCCACTGAATGGTCTGAGCCTGGGGAGCCCTGGGCAAGTCCCTTACTCTCCTGTGCCTCAGTCTCCTCATCCAGACATCGGAGGAAAAAGGAATCAGGTTTTCCATGTGCATCATTCATGGGCCTGCCTCAGTCACCCCACAAGGTGAGAGTGAAAGGGACAGAGACAGAGGGAGGGCACTCCAGGTGTGGGGGGCAGGGCCAAGTGGTGTGGTCAATGTAGTCAGCACCTGCTCTCAGGAGGGGAGACAGGTGTGATGAGGACAGCAGAGCATGTGGTCCAGAGAATGAAAGGACCCAAAGGCAGGGGCAACAGAGGAGCCTTGGCTCAGAGACACCTGCTCTCAGGAGGGGAGACAGGTGTGATGAGGACAGCAGAGCATGTGGTCCAGAGAATCAAAGGACCCAAAGGCAGGGGCAACAGAGGAGCCTTGGCTCAGAGGTGGGGGCCATGGAGGTTTTTGGAGGACAAGGAGAGTGTCTGATTGGGAAACTCAGCTGAGCCCAGACAGAATCTAGCAAACTGGCCCCAGACCCTGAGTGGATGCAGAGTTGAGTGACAGGTTCTAGACACTACCCCCAACCCCTCTGCCTGGATCCTCATGGCAAGAGGTGGGGGTCACTACCGCCTCTGAGAGATGAGGAAGCAAAGACCTTAAAAAGCAGCGATTGTCCTAAGGTGACACAGTCAAGGGAGAACCAGAACCCAAGTTGTCTTATCCCTAATGCCATACGAAGAGAGGAAAATATGAGAGGTGGAACTTCCCTCACAGAGTTTACAGCCAAGCTGAGGAAACAAGAACCCTAGACATCATGGCCACAACCCAAACAAGATAAAATGGTCTTAATTAGAACTGAGGGTGGTGAAGTCACTGTGTGGCCAAGGACACTCATTTCTCCTCTCCGGGCCTCAGTGCCCCCAGCTGTAAAACAAGGATGCTGAACTCTGCTGTCTCCAAGCCCTCGCCCAGCGCCTGCCTTCTCTGTGAGTGAGGGCTGCTGGGGCGAGAGGACGCAGGGCTGGGGAGGGTTCGCTGCCTGGAAGAGGGAGGCTTTCAATTGGACCTCAAAGAAAGGGGAGATTTTGGCTGGCAGCAGTGGGGGTTAAGGAAGCCCACCCTGAGAAATCTTATTTGATCCAGAAGGAAAAGGTCAATTCAAAAAGCAAATGAGAAAGGCTGTTTTTGGCTTCTTGGTGCATTTGGAAGTCCTTTAATCTTCCCAGGGGTTGGCTCCAGCTGGGAAGTGTGAGCCTGTGGTCCACGACCCCCACCCAACAGCAGATGCTTAGAAGAGATCATCGGCAGGACAGAAGCTCTTATTGAGATTCATGAATCACATTGGCCAGACTTCTGATGTCCAGTTAGACTCTGGGGGTGGGGACCTGCAGCTGTGCTAACAGCAAGTGACTCAGAATTTAGGTACTGGGAACAACCTGTACACCTATAGGTGAGTTACTCAACCTCTCAGAGCCTCAGTTTCCTCACCCATAAAATATGGCTAATGGTCTCAGGTGGTGAGAATTAAAGGACATTGTAGATGTTGAAATTACATGGTGAATTGTACAGCCCCACAAGGCAGGTAGAGCTCTTGTCAATGACATGGTTTATTCTTACCACTTCCACTCCCCCCACTGCCCCACTGGTTTTCCTGCAGGAACTCTGGGGAGAGCTGGACAAGGGGTTTGGCTCAGATGGGAAAAGCTTCCAGTCTCACGAGGTGCTTGGGAGGGAGGGGCCAGTCCACATGGGGCACTGCGGGGAGGCTCAGGAGGAGCCGAGGGGTGAATTGCAGGCAGAACACACCTGGAACTTAAGCCCTGGTGGGCATCTGGTCCAATTCTCAAATTTCATAGATGGGGAAAAAGAGGCCAGAGAAGCCTGGGCTGACCTGAGGTTACACTGCCAAGGCAACCGCGGCAAAGCAATTACAATCCCTCCCAAGACCCAGTCATGGAACAGAACTACAGCTTAAGAGACACATGGAAACATAAAATAGCCTTAGAAACACAGAACAGAATCTCTGTATCTCAGGAGAGGATCTTAGACTCTTAAAACACACAATTTAAAGTACTTAGACCCATTTGGCTGAAACATTAGGACCATGGAGTCACAGAATCCTTCCAATTTTGAAATCACAGAGAATCAGACTCACAAACAAAACAGAATCCTAGAAGCTTTGATTCACAGAATTTAGTCCCGGCACCAGGAGTGGCAAAGGCCTGCCCCTCCCCCTCACCCCCCCCCCCCCCCC
>NW_007730377.1:144120-168053 GCF_000696425.1 Galeopterus variegatus
TTACCCCCTCCCCCCACCAGTGCACGAATCCTGTTCCCACCGCTGACATATGGCCATTCCGCCCTCTTGAATGCTCTCAGCGACGGGGGGCTCAGTCAGCTGTGCTGGCTGGAGGCTGGACACGTTCCTTCCTTTTGAACAGAAAGGGAAATAAGTTCTCAACAGGAGATCCCCACTTTGTACAAATGGATTTTTCACCCCTCCTTGTTCTTGGCTCTAGTCAGAAAGATTCCCAGGGAAGTGGAAAGGAGCCAAGAGCTGCCACAAGATGACTTTAACCAGCAGACAGGCTGGTGATAGGTTTCGGTGGGAAAAGGGAAGGAGAGGGGCGATTAATTCCAACTTGCAATGCGATAAAAGAAATTAAGGCATAATACCGAAGAGACAGCAGTTCTATTAACCTGTGTGGAATACCAATTACTTCAGGCTTCTCAAAATTGCTAGAAATAAAGAGAAAACCCTAAAAGAGAGTGTGATTGTGGCGCAGGGCTCATCTGGATTAGGTTGTTTGTTTGCCCTGGCACCCTAATGATGGGAATGAGGGAAAATTCCCTGTTTCCTGGGAGACAGCTATGCCAAAGTGGGGGAGGAAAGGCAGGCCCACGCGCAGCCACTGGACCGCTTGGCAAATGCTCAGGGCAGAGGGGGTCCCCAGGCTCACTTTAGGGAGAACTTGGTGCAGGGGCTGCTGGAGGTCCCCTTACCCAGTGCTCACCCTTAGTCCCATATTCTGAGAGAGACCTGGGAGGGTCAAGCTTCTGCTGACTCAAGTCCTAACTGGAAAGTCTCAGGTCCCTGCTGCTAGAAGCCAAAAGAATCAACTAGGAGGGCTACTGTAAGTCATGTACCCTGCCGGGTGCTGGCAAGCCCTGCAGTTAAGTTAGACCTTCAGAAGGTGGCCATGTTTCAAGGTGTTGGTCCTGGGAGAGCTGGGACTCAGGGCTCTGGCCGAGGCCACCCACCCATCTGAGGCCAGCCATAGGGCAAGCAGCATGAGCAGAGTTAATGGCCATGGGCCACAGCTCAGTGCCCCCAGACAGAGCTGTGCAGGAGACAGACATGGCTATGGGAGGCGAGCAGAGGGAAGGAGTGGGGCCGAGTGTCTAGCAAACCCTCACTTCCCACTCGCATCCTGGCCCAAACTTCAGCCACCCCCACCACTTCTCAGAGCCCCTTTTACAGGAGTGCCCATCAACCTGGGAGTCCTGAGCTAGCATGGCTCCCCCAATAAGACAGGACTCACTATAGCTTGGATGGATGGGAAGCCAGTTCTGAAACAGCCTGCCCTATGAACACTGCCTACTGCCCTAAGACAATTCCACTCACCTTGGTCTTTTATTCAAGTGAACATTTCTTCCTAGCACAGAGGCTTGGAAGATTCTAGTCTGCTGCCTGCTGTGGCCCTCCTCCCACCATGGGCTCGCCCTTGGGCGGGCTCACCATTCATGCAGAAATGAGTGGTTGGCTGGGCTCCTTCCATCTTCCCTCCCCTCCCCATGCTACCATCCCTGGGCTCCAGCCAGTGCAGTTGGGTGGAGGAGAGGCCATCCTAGAGGACTCACCAGGAGAAGTTAAGGAACCCAGGGCTCAAATCCTGATTTTTGTCCTTATTAACTGTGTGATCTCAGGCAGGTTACTTCACCTCTCTGAGCCTGTATTTTCCTCATCTAAACATGTAATGGTAAATCCTGACTTGCAGGGTATTGAGTTATCAAGTAACATATATCAGTGCCCAACACGGCCTGGCACCTAGAGAATATTCAGTGACAGAAGTTCCTCCTCACTTTTCTCAGCAACTGTGACAGCACCTCCTCTCCCAGGCTTTGTACATAGTAGGCCCTTAAGATTTTGTTACAATTTTTAAAGAGCATCAGGAGGCCTGGCCTCTGTCGTTCTGGGCCACCTGGTTCTTCTCTGAGTTATTTTCTCCATCTATAAAGTAGAAGGGATGTTCCTTGGAGAGAAAGGTTGAGGTGGGTGGAATCATCACCAGGCAATTAGCTAGGCTTAAGGGTAGGCTGTTTTAGAAGCAGATTCCTCAACTAATCCCACAGTGATTATAACCAAGCGGGGCAAAGCCAAGACTGGCCCCCACCTAGATGCACAGGCAGAGAGTGGCTGTCTCAAGGAGGACCAGCCACCACCTTCCCTGTCCCCACACCAGTCTCTCCTAAGCCCCACAGAGAACAAGCATCCTCTAGGATGGCCTCTCCACCCAAGTGCACGGGCCAGAGCCCAGGGACAGTAGCATGGGGAGGGGAGGGAAGGTGGAAGGAGCCCAGCCACCACTCATTTCTGGATGAATGGTGAGCCTGCCCAAGGTCGAGCCCATGTGAGACCTAGATTGCTGGGAGGCCAGGGTGTCCAATGGGCACATCTTCCTCATCTTTGGGAGCTGGGAGTGAAGCCCCCACCCCCTACCCCGCTCCTTCATTCTATTGGAAAGTCTTCCCTGACTCCAGGTGGGATCTGAGACCTCCTCTGGCCCACAGCCTCATGACCCTGTGTTGCTGTCACCCAACTATCTTTCTCCACCAGACAAGCAGCTCCTTGGAGGCAGGACAAGGTCTGCACAAGCAGGCACCAGGGGGATGCTTAGGGAGTATGTACTGAGTGAACACATGAAGCAATCTTGAGGATGGGTCTTTTCTCTCTAGACAGAATCTACAGCCCAAGATACAAACCATATTTATTCTCCAGCATTCTGTGTAGATAGTAAAAATGATAACTGTTAAAACATTGTTTTAAAATCCTTCATCATGCATAATGACCTGGGGCTTCAGTCCATTCCAAATTCTCTCCTGTTGGGTGGCACCCCGACATCCTTCTCCCCAGGTATATGAACCACCTCTTGTGACCCCCTTCTACTTTTCCAAAGACAGTGGTATGGTACCAAGGAGAACAGAAGCCAAGGACCAAGAGGCCTGAGCTCAGGTCCTGGCTCCACCCTGAGGGCTACTGTGTGGCCTTGAACAAGCCACTAGCCTTCTCTGGGCTACAATGTCACAAACTATTGGATGAGGGGGTGGGTCCTACTGCTCTCTGAGGCCTTTTCATCATCACAAGCCATATGTGGGGGGCTGGTGCTGGAGGACAGTACTAGCAACCAAGCAGATGGTTCTGGCAAAAGGTTCACAGTCTGCAAGGCTGGGTTGGGCACCAGCCTCTGTCCTGGGCCCCACCTCCTGGCCTGCTCCTCAAGAAACCCTAGGACACATGAACTCGGGCCTCAGCCCTGACCGTGATCATAATGTGATGGCCACCTCCTTGCCAGGCCCTTATCAGTCCACCTCACCTTACCTCAAAGTTTACGAAGCCCTTTGCATACACCTCCTCATTTAGTTCTTACAACCACCTTGTGAGGTCCAGAGAGGGACAGAATGGGCCTGGTCACACGGCAAGTCAGTGGGCCATTGGGCCCAGTGTTCCCCAGCTGCTGCCTCCGTAATATGGGAAGAACACAGGATCTGCAGTGGGAATCCTGACCTTGCACCTGAGCAATCCTGAGAAATAGGGGTGGTACCGTCTCAGGAACCTCTGCGGGCCACCATGAACATCCAAGAGCATAAGAGATGCCAAAGGCACAAAGTACTGGTCAGGCAATGGCCCACTGGTGCAGAAAGAGCCTGGGCAGGCCTGGGTTTCCCCATCTGTCAAAAAAGGGACAAGGATGCCTGCCCTGCCCACTCCCCAAAGGCCAGCTGTGCACTTGCCAAACTGACTCCTGTCCCACCTTCTGCACAGCCCATATGGAACCACACCTCAGCCAAGAGGGGTCAGGAGGCCCAGTCCCGCTCTGACCCAAGGCACCAGAAAGCCAGGCCTGGGCACGGACCACACACACAGACGTGGGCTCAGACAGAAGTGCAGACACTCAGGCGCATGCACACAGAGAGGCACACTCAGATGTGCACCACATACTGAACACAGTCAGACACACATGGCATGCTGTGCGCACACTGCAGTACACAGACCACATACCCCCACATGCACGGGTGGCTTCACAGGACACTCACTCACACACTGCAGACAAATATGCATAGATTTTCCTTTCTCTCCCGTGACAGCCAGATGGTGGGATTCTCCCAAAGGGCTACCATTTAATGCTCTAATTAATTAAAAAAAAAAATTCTCAGTACCCAAAGCCTGGGTTTGTTCCAAATGCCCCAGGCATGGCCCAGTCTGAGGCCAAGGAGGGAAGCAAGACCTAGGGGGAGGGGTTCCCACTATACCCAGGAGAGTCTTCGCCCCTCACCTGGTGGGTGGATACCTAGCCTAACAAGGGAGGCTGGGGTCAAGGACCACCTGCCCAGAATGTAGGCCTAATCCTGGTTCCAAGAGTCCCCAGCAACTCAGGACAGGGAAAGATCCCCTTCCCAGCACTCCTGGAAGTGTCATCTGGCCCTGCTTGCACACCTCAGGAGACAGGGAGCTCAGCCCCCGCAGAGGCCACTGGTTCTCCTGTCAGATTGCACTGCGGTGAAAAGGTGTTTACTGACACAGAGGTGGGCAAGAGGTGGAGCTGCACATCCAGATCCAAATGTGCCTTTACTGAACGCTGCTATGTGCAGAGCACACTTCAAGGTGCTGTGGGAGGGAAGTGAAGAGAAGAGGATGCACAGAGTTACCAGACAGTCTGCTGTGAGAGAAGGGATGAGGTGGAGAGCTGAGGCCCGTGCAGAGGGCCTGCAATGCGCTCTGCCCTCTCCCTGGGCTTACATGCCTCCAGGGACGGGGAGCTCACTACGTCTCCAGGCAGTCTGCTCCAAGTGGACCAGAGTCCATCCTCAGCCGGGTCTCCTGGGGAGCCCCAGCCCATTTTCAGGGCCACGAGGGTCCCGAAGACTCAGGCTGGCAGGAGCCCGAACACTGCTCACCTTCCAGGCCTTTTGTCTGCCTTCCCCTGGGTGAGGTCTTTGCTGCTGAGTGTTTGGGAAAATGCAGCAATAAATGTACTGCCTCACTTATGAGTAATTTGCTGTCTGGAGCTCTGCGTAAGCAGAGGGCTGAATTAACACAGCTTAATTAACATTAGTGTTGTGACAGATCTCAACCGGAGTAGGGAAATCCCCCATCCTCGACGCCCAGGACCTTGCCTGCCACTTCCCTGCTCATGTGGGAGGTGAGAGGCCCAGGGAGGGCTCTCAGAGATGCTGACAGACGTGACTGGGGGCTTCCTCTTTCCCAGGATTAGGAGGGATTTGGGATCTGGGGGCTGGAAGCTTGCAGGAGATTAGCACAGAAAGCCAGGAGCCTCTGCAACTCCGATTCCAAAGAATCTTTCAGACTAAGCCTTTGCCTGGCACTGTGGCTAACACACGGGCCTCGGAGTGTGACAGACCAGGGTTTGAATCCTGCTGCTGCCACTCACATGCTGTGTGATCTCGGGTGAGTCTCCTCACATCTCTGTGCCTCACCATCTATGCAAAGGAACAGGACAAATCCTCACAGGGCTGTTAAAGGATTCATGAGGTCATACACAGAGAACAAATGTGAGATCCAAGATCCGAGAGCTTAACTCCCACCCCTAGTAAGCATAAGGGCGCACTGCACTGAGTGATTACTGTGCTCTGTGCTCATCATCTCCAGTCCTCCCAACCAACAGTCCTTTGAGGCAGAAACTACCATAACCCCACTGTGCAGATGAGGAAACCAGGGCACTGAGAGGGGAGATGATTTGCCCAACTCATGTGCTGTGTGACCTTGGGGGAGTGGGTCACACACTTGGGTGGCCCCACCACACAGCAGGCGGGGATGAGGGGATCACACTATACTTACTAGCAAGAGCCCCTTGAAGGATCCCAAGAGCCAAGGTGAGGAGAAAGGCCAGGCCGTGGAATGATCTGTGAATGAAAGAGGAAGGGAGAAGTGTGCCCTTGGGCAGTGGGCATCCATCAGAGGCCCAGGTTGTAGGGGATCACACTATACTTACTAGCAAGAGCCCCTTGAAGGATCCCAAGAGCCAAGGTGAGGGGAAAGGCCAGGCCGTGGAATGATCTGTGAATGAAAGAGGAAGGGAGAAGTGTGCCCTTGGGCAGTGGGCATCCATCAGAGGCCCAGGTTGCTATTTTTCAACCACTAAGACTTTACTAAACTGCCCCCATGTGCCCGGCCTGTGTCAGGCTCTGAGGAAGAGACAAATGCAGTGGGAAGTTCACCCCCTGCTCTCAGGATTGATACTCCTACTCCTCTCGCCTTTCCTCAGGGCACCCAGTCCAGCCCTGGCAGGGGCAGGCACACAGTCATTTATCACTAACGACTGCCCACTATTAATATTAATGGGGAGGACGTGTCTGACCAGAACTGATGTTAAACAGCAGCGGGAAGGAGGCCCAGCTTCCACCCATCTACCTCAACACCTCACAAGAGAAGATGGGAGCCCCCAGCTGTCACTCTGCACACATCTCGGATCACTGAACAGGTCAGTGACCTGTCCTGTCAGTTTAAGGGACTTAGGCTCCACCCAGGAGTACACCCATCTACCTCAACACCTCACAAGAGAAGATGGGAGCCCCCAGCTGTCACTCTGCACACATCTTGGATCACTGAACAGGTCAGTGACCTGTCCTGTCAGTTTAAGGGACTTAGGCTCCACCCAGGAGTACACCCACATCCTGGCTTCCAGGGGACAGGAGGGGCTCTGGGCCCCAAGTCCCCATATCTCACCCAAGGGACTTCCCAGTTGGAGTCTTGGTGCAAAGGATTTGCCTGGGAACAGTGTGGGGAGAAGGGAGGAGACAGAGGCAGATTCTACTTCCAGAAAAGCCCTGAGGACCCCTCCTCAGCCCAGCCCCTCCTGCCAAGCCATGCCACAATCCCCTGCTCCAGGAGGCCTTCCTGGCCCACCCCATCTCACCCCCCGCCTTCCTGACTCAGACATTTACTAGCCATATGACCTCGAGGAAGTCGCTCATTACCTTCTACCTCATTTTTCTCCTCTGTGAAAGGGGGGATTAAAAACCATACCTGCCTTATGGGTCTGATGTAAGGATTGAAGGAGATACTGCCCGGCACAGAGTGAGGGCTGCATATATGACAGCTATGATTACTGACGACCCAGAGAATAGTGCAGTGAGACCCAGCCTGTCAGGAGCCCCTGCAGAGCTGGGCAGGCACGGCGGTGTCTCATCTCCACAGGGCTGTTCTGAGGCAGCAGGATCAGCTGGGGGCTCTGTGTCGCCCCCAAGACAGGCCTGGGACCCACGGGGCCTCTCAGGACAGAACCAGAAAGAACTTTCTCTCTAGAAACCTTAGAAAGAACTTCCTTATAAAGGAGTGAGGTCTCCATCCCCAGAGATGTTCAAGCAAGGGATCCATTCATTCATTCAACAGGCATTCACTGTGCCCCTCCTCTGTGCTGGAATGGGGGGTTGGGAAAGACAGAGTAAGAACCAATTCTGCCCAGAAAAAGCCACACTCTAAGAAGATGAGAAATGCCAGAGATGCCCTAACCCCAGGTCAGGCCTGCCCAGCCCCTGTAAATGTGGCAGAGCCTAGAGGAAATACAAGAGGCCCTTTCCCATAAAAAGGAGCTTGGGAACATCCAGCGCAGCTCAATGAGGGGCTGAGGACCAGCCTGGCAGACATGAAGCCAGGACCACACTCTGCTCTGAGCCCCCAATGCCCTCCATGATCCTGAGGTTCTCCCCGTTCCCAGGTTCTCCCTACCCTGGTCCACCTTGACCACAGATCAGCACCAGCCCCCATAGCCTCTGCCTGCCCCCAACATGCAGTGAAGAGTGGACAGGAGGTGTCCTTGGTAGCAGAGCCCTGCTGGCAGCAGGGTGGGGGGAGAGGGTAGCTGTCTTTGCCTGGCCAAGGGCAAAGGCATGGCCAGTCCCAGGCAGGGGGCAGGCTCACTCTTTGCCCACGAGCATCCATACACCACCCCCCCACCATCAGCTCCTGGGGAGCAGGCTCCAAGGAGGCCCAGCAGCCAGACCGCCAGCTGCTTCCCCTCCCCACACAAACCCTGGCCACAAAGCACCCTCCCCCAGCTCTGCCCGCCTGCGGTGACAGCCTCTTGGCACCAGCTCTCCCCTTCCCTCCATCTGTCAGGAATCGGTGCAGACAGACTGTGAGAACCACAAGAGGAAGTAGCAGTGCAGCTCGGACCCCGCCCCTCCCCCTGCCTCCCCAGTGCTCTCCCCACCCCACCTGGGTCTCTCTCGCCCCTCTTCTGTGTCTCTCCCCTCCCTTCCATCTGTCTCCATCTTTTCCTCCTGATGAAGACATCAACAGAGTGGGCATGAGGCGGGGAAGAGGACCAGCCAGCCAGTGACCCCACTTGTAACCACCACACACCACGGCCACAGCATGGCCACATTTGTCTTCCCTTCTCCCCCCCCATTAAGGCGTCAGATCCTAAGGGACTGTGGCTCAGTGTCCCCATCTGTACAACGGGTGTAGTAATTCCTGCTGGCCCCATCTCCCAATGGCTACCATGAGCCTGGAGGCAACATGTGGAAAGGGCTCTGTCGACTGTACAGCCTTGTACAAGGCAGATGGTCAGTGTCCCCAGCTGCTTCCTATTAACATGGGAATGAAGATCTCAGTGCTACCCTCCTCTTGGGAGTTGTGAGGCTAGAACGGGACATGCACAGACCAAAAAAAGCCCTGAAGAGTATAAACGGCAGCAGGAACACAAGGCATTCCCATCAATGCTATAATCTCACCATATTTATGTGAGGTAGGTATGACAGATAGGGAAACTGAGGCCCAGAGAGGGTAGTCACATAGCTGTGTGAGACACAGAATCTGTAACAGTGGCCAGGGCTCCCAGCCCTTGCTCTTCCAGACCTCCCAAGAGTCTCTATTTCTCCCTCGAATTCTCCCAAAACGTGGGGAAGAACTCAGCTTTCTCTTTAAGTGAGCTGTGCCCAGTGGGTAGCAGTCCACAAGTAATGCAGCAGGCCCACTACAGACCTGGGGAGGCCAGGGTTTCAGGGTGTGGGTAGAGTAACTGGTCAAGTGTCCCAATCTGCCTGGGACTGAAGGGGTTCTTGAGACGTGGACTTTTGGTTTTAAAACCAGGATAGTTCTGAGCAGACCAGGACAAGTTGTTTGTGTGTGTAAGCACTTGGCAACGCCAAAGCACTCGGCACACGTGGGGTGAGCATTTTTACTGAAAAGAGACCAAAAGAGAGCAAAGCCCCTGCTCACCCCCACCCTCATGAAGCTTGGCCCAGGGCTCCAGGGGCCGGGTGGAGAGGAAGCCTATGTGATGGCTAACTTGTGGTGTGGGGCCGGGTAAGGCTCATCCTCCTTGGGGCCACTGCATTTGTGACTCCCCCAGCATGGGGCCTGGCGGGGAGCACATTCTCAGGCTCTGTAAATGTTGGCTGCCTCCTGTAACCATGACTTACCTCCCAGGGCTTTGAGAAGTGGAAGGTGAGGACAGAGGTGCCGTGCCTGGAGGTAAAGGTGACACCTACAGCTGCAGTCTCAGGGTCCTGCGGGGCCATGTCTGACCCTAGCCACAGCACAGATGTGAGCAAGGTAACAGGGAGGGGTCCTGGGACCTCCACCCTCTTCACAGCGGAGGAAGCTGAGGTTCAGAAAAGGTCACACATTGAGTCAGGGGGCCAGCAAACCCTCAGGAGCTAGGACTCAAAGACTCCAGTCCACACCAGCCACTTCCCTGTGATTCACAGAAACACCATGCCCAGACACTGGCAGCAAGAGGAGCTGGAGACACACAGGCCAGGAGGGCACTGGGCACATGCAAAGCTCAGGGACACCCTGCAGCCCCTCCCTCCACTCTCCAGGGCAGGCCCTGACCAGGTCCCCCTGTCAATGCCCTCTTGAGGCTCGTAGTCTGCATTGTGAACCACAGACTCTTAATCAGGCCATCACAGTATAGAGTGACAAGGACGGAGATAGAGGAAAACAGGGATGGGGGAGCCCAGAGGAGGTGCTGACCCACCGGGGGGGGCAGGGCTGGCTGGAAATAGTGACAGTGGGATTGGAAAGGAAAGGTAGGGCCTTCCAGGCCAAGGGAACTGCACGTGAAAGAGTGTACAGCTTCTCCTTCATGGTGTGGCCAGAGCATGGAGCATGGGGTTTGGGGGCAGTGGATGGTGAGACTTAAGGTTGAGAGGTGACAGGTGTATGTTAGGCCCGAAAGGGCTCTGAATGTCAGTTCAGAAGACTTGATCCTGTGAGAGGTGGGGCATCACTATAGATGAGTGAGGGAGGGACATAGCTCTGCATCTTCAAGAGCACTCGGCTGCAGAGTGGAGAACGAAATGGAGGGAGAGAACAGAGACTAGGTAAGTGCCACTGCGGTGGTCTGGGAAGGCCGTGGCAGTGGGGTGGGGATAGGGCCAGACTGGCAGGTAGGCAGGGGGAGGAAGAATTTGGGGACCATTCGAGGTGAGGGCTCAGTGAAAGAAAGAGATGGGTTGTGATGACTAAGGTTCCTGACCAAGCCCCAGACAATGCTTGTGCTATAGACTGGCCGGAGTAGGCAGAAAAGGTCCAGCTGCAGCCCCCAATGCCTGTATGCTATGCCACAGGTCACTGCAGGATCTGGGCACTGCTGTCCTGCTACCAAGGGAACCAGGCTGTCTGTAAAGATGTCACCTTTACCTCCAGGCATGGCACCTCTGTCCTCTCCTTCCAATTCTCAAAGCCCTGAGAGGTAAGTCATGGTTACAGGAGGCAGCCAACATTTACAGAGCCTGAGAATGTGCTCCCCGCCAGGCCCCAAGCTGGGGGAGTCACAAAAGCAGTGGCCCCAAGGAGGATGAGCCTTACCTGGGCCCACACTGCAAGTCAGCCATCATAGATGGGAAGGGACACTGGGCAGGCTTGGGGTGAAGATGGGGGGCAGTCTCTGTAAGCAGAGGCCCCCAAAACAGAGCTAGATCAGATAAGGGCAGGAGTGCTGTAGGAAACAGATTTGGGATTGACAGAACAGACTTCTAACAGGAAGAGCTGTCAGGGACAGAAGGAGATGCCTGGTCAGTTACTGAGCTCCCTGTCCCTGGAGGTGTTGGACACCCCCACTCCCACCCCACCTGGGCTGCTGAGGGAATTCCTGCATTGGAATATGGGTAGGGAGGCTGCTTTGGCCAAATGAGGATGCTGCCCCAGCCCCAAGAGCCACAGCTCATTCCTTCACTCAACACACGTTCAGTGCGCCTGCTCTGTGCCAGGCTGGGTAGAGTGGGCACCAGGGGTAGTAGAGCAGGACCACAGTAGCCTCCTCCCTCAACCTTCCGCACCCCCATCTTGGGGGTCAGGCCACAGCAGAGAGCAGAGGTTGTAGGCAAGTAGCCCCTTCGGCCCTGGCTGCCCATGCTCCATGTCACAGGTTTGTGTCCTGCCCTCTAAAGAATCAAGTGCCCTTACTCCTGGGCATATTTAGGGCACAGGGCCAAGGGCCAGGCAGGGCCAGACACAATGCACCCTCCTCTTGCACCCCACCCTTTCTGGAGGTCCCTGAGGCTCTGGACTCATTTCCTAATGAGGTTACTGGAAGGACTTTCCCTAATTAAACTGGGCCAGTAAGTTATGGCCTGGGGCCACAGGGGAGAAAGGGGGACAAAGGAGCCTTTCTGGGGGCTCTCTGGCTCCTCCCATACCCCCCAGCAGGGCAATATCCCAGCATGGGAGGGAATTCCTAAAGGAGAGATGAGATGGAGGTTCAGAGAAGGAGGTAAATAAGCGTAGACAACCTTGAATTGAGCACTGATCACGTGCTGGGTGCTGCTCTTAGTGTTTTTCATAAATTAATTCATGATCAATCCTGCAAACACCCTGAAGGGTAGATATTGATGGCTTCATTTTACAGATGAGGCAGGTGCTGGTAAAGTAACTTGCCCAGGGTCCCACAGCTAGAAGTGGTGAGGTGTGGACTTGACCCCAGGCAGCCTGCTAGAGGCCCTGCAGTACTTATTTCACGGTGGAGCCTCTCACCGTGAGGTAGGGGGCCAGCGATTTTCACCTCTACAGCTCCCAATGGGCTGCGCACCAACCAGAGGTTTGGAGCCGGGCCTGGAAAAGGAACGAGGCTGAATTTCAAAAGCTGCCCAAATTGATTCAAACCACTGACCCAATCCTAACTCTCCAAATACAGGTGAGGAGACCGAGCCCCAGGGTGGGGCAGGGACTTACCAGGACACACAGTAAGTCGGTGACAAGGTGATGCTACCTGGTTCCTGGGGCTGGGACTGAGAGCTTGGGGGGCAAATAGCAACGTAGTTCAGTTAACCAACAGTGACAAAGCCTCCATCCCCAAAGGAGAGACCTCACTAGAGAGATGGAGGGTAAGGCATCTGGGGAGAGGAGGTGGCAAAGAGCGCAGGGGCTCAAACCGCACAGGCTGGTGGACGGCTCTGCCCTGGTTTGGCCCAGTTCAGTGGTGTAGGAAGAACCAACTGGATCCCTGAGACTTGCACACTGAAGGCTGATAAGGTTTCTGATACCTTAAATAGACCAGGAATTATTTATTACCCACGTTGTACAGAGTGGGAGTCTGGGGTTCAGGTTCAAGGGCCTTGCCTGGGCATCCCAAGCAGGAAGTAGAAGGAAGGGCTGCAGTTGGAACCTAGGTCTGGCTGACACTGGCCCCTGTACCACTTGGCCCCTACCCTGAAGCAGGCAGTAGTGACAGGCAGAGGACAAAAGAGCGTCACATAAGCAGCCAATATAAAGTCTGCTCTGGCTGGCTCATAGGTATTAAAAATCAGCTTAGTCAGAGCTCAGCAAAAAAATAAACAGTGGAAGAACTCCCAAGCAGACGTAGGCTCTGCTAATAAACGGTTGGTTCCAGCTTTATATTTAAGGTTTATGCCACATCACCTCGTGAGGGGTTGGGGCAGGACGCCTAGGGGCCCTGTGGGGTTGGATGTCACAGCCCCATCCCCTGCCTCCAGCCCTGGGCCTCCTGGACTTCAGGGAACAGGGGGCAGCTCCCGGGAACCCCCACACTGGGGCCAGTCCATGGCAGGCTGCAGCTACTGTGAAAGCCCTAGCTCTCAGGGGAAAACAGAGGAATCCTAGAGAACTAGGGCTGACAGGGGCCTGGAAATGCCCCATTCCCCATGAGCGGAGACCCCAAGAGGGGGCAAAGATCTGCCAAATGGCCATTCGGCAAGGTAGGAGCAGAGGTGGGCCTGATGCTCAGGCCCTGGCTGTTGATAACAACCTCAGCCCTCTGGGTGGGTGCCAAATAGCATGCTGCAAGCCATGGCCTGGGGAGGAGAGGCTGCCATGGCAAGGGTGCTGGCTGGGAGCAGAGATTGCTGGTGCCTATCCAGCTACAAATAATTCCCCACCACAACAGCCTAATGGGGGCTCTGGCTTGGTTTGGGACACCTTGGCAGGTGTGGGAGGAAGAGGTGGACGTGGGAGGAAGAGCATCACTTTGACCCCATAACTTCCATGTTCCAGAACAGTCCAGTCAGCTCCCTCCTGGTACATACCCCGTCCTCTCCAGCACACACCCCAAGCACACACATGCCCATGGCTGAGAATGGGCTCTGAGGGCAATGGGGCAGCAGATGGCAGCTCAGGGTCCAGGAAGTAAGGGAGGGAAGAAGGGGAGGAGTGCTGGCTCGAATGTCCGTGGATTCAGGCCACCAGGAAGGCCCACCCTTGGCCTCCAGCTATTCAGTCAGGCAGCTTACCCTGGACCTGATGGGCCTTCCTGCCTCTCATCGGCTGCCAAGTCTCTGGTGGTTACCCGAACCCATTGGTGAACCAAGGTCCCTTGTGGATAACTAACCATGCCAGGCCCAGCTGGTTCACCAACTCCCCTGGGCCACCCAGGAGGCGGCCACCCTGAGGCCCCCTATGCAGGTGGGAGTGGGATGAGCTGATTCCTACAGTCCCTCCCAACCCGAGAAGCTGCTGTTCTCCCAGGCAGCCAAGGCCTCCCAATTGGCCAGTTGACCTAAATCTCTCCTGCTGCTATTTCAGCAGCTGCCCTCTTATTGTGTCCTTGGTGGAGGAGGAGAGCTGCTAATGGTTCCTTCTGCTCGGCCATTCCCTGTGCGGGAATCGCAGGCTCAGAAATGGGAAGAAGAATGCTCATTTTTAGGGCCAGGCTCTGGGCAAAACGCTCTACATTAGCTTGCACACCTCCATATGTGGGCTCATTATTCTGGTTTTAGAATGGTTCTTGGGGCTAATGGGCATGACTCCATTTTTCCTCATCACTGCACTATATCCAACCCAATCATGAGCCCAGGAAGAAGGCAGAGGGAAAGTGGCCCAAGCGACCTGGGCCTCAGGGCTGAGTTTTGGAAGTATACCCTAAAAACTCCAGCTGCCCTCTATCTGCTCAGAACATAGCCCACCAAGCCAGCTACACTCCCCCCAACCTTCGCAAGGCAGTAAGGAACTCCAAGGCCACAGGTCCCCACCCCCAGGCCAGGACTGGCCAGCTCCAGCCCTAAGCCCAGCTCCAGGCAAAAGAAGTCTGCTTCAAGTGGCTGGTGGCAGTGCACGTGAAGCCAAGACCAATGAATGAAGGGGGAATGACGTTCAGAGAGGGGGAGCTACTCCCCCAGGGTCACACAGCAAATTAGGAGCAGAGACAGAACAATTATTATAATGCTATGGAGGAGATGGATTCTACCAATATCTTGAGAAGAACGAAGAAAGTTTTGTTCTCCTATTTTTATCGGTGGGGGTGAGAAGTCCTTGGTACCAGAACACAGTTGTCCTTTCTCCTTGCTTTTCTCTGTGTGGCTTGGATATGGCTACTTTGTTCCATGGGACCAGTACAAGGTAAGCCTGTGCTGAGGGAAGAGGCAGGTCCTTCAGGCTGCCCACCTCGCTGGAAAGGGGAACCATGTGGGCATGTAGGGGTGTTGCTATGAGATGGGAAAAAGCTTCCTCTCTACAGAGCAAGGTGGCAGTGATGAAAATGTACACACTTAGCAATTCCTTTCCTAAGAATTTATCTTAAGGAAAGAATCAGACAAATGTGCAAAGATGTAGTACAAGCATGCTCCTCCCAGCATTGTGAATAAAAAAAAAAAGAAGCAACTAAACACGTATCTACCAATAGGACATGTCATGAAATTATGGAAGATTCACACAATGGAATACTATGTAGCCTTTTAAAACAATGATATGAATCTACTGTTACTGACACGGAAAGCCAAGTATGATATGGGGAGAAAACAACTGGCATAACATGACCTCATTTTTGTTTTTAAAAAAATACATAAGTTCATGCACACTTAATACATAAGCTCACATGCACAAAGAAACCTCTGGAAGGATATGCTGCTTACGTAATGTACTACCAAGGGTGAATGCTGCCTTCCTCTTTTTGCTTTTCCTTATTGTCTGTGCTTTTTATTAAGTATGAAATTACTTTCATATAATCAGAAAAAGTTACTTCCATTGGAAAAACAAAAATCAACTGAAGTGAGTTTTAGCTCAAGCACTACCAATAACTGGGCAAGTCCCGTGCCCCCTCCCCCACCAAGCCTCAATTTCCTTGTCAAGAAAATGGGAGTAATATTAATTCCTGCACTGCCTGCCTCCCAGCGCTACCAATAACTGGGCAAGTCCTGTGCCTCCCAAGCCTCAATCTCCCCATCAGGAAAATAGGGTAATAATTCCTGCACCGCCTGCCTCTTAGGCGTGTTTCTGTTTGGCACAACTGGAAAAGGCCATACTGTGGTTTTGATAGGCTGGGGGGGCTGGAACCGAAGTAGTCTCCAGAGCAGCTGTGATACAGTCCCTTGTAGCACCTCAAGGCTAGTGACCAGGGAAGGACAGTGGCCACATGCCCACTCCCATGGACTACCAGCCTGGCTGTCCCCAAACAGAGGCTTTGGGCTATCTGTCCTGCCATGTACCACATGCTATGGGGCAGGTGTGTAGAGGCAGTGAGGGGTCATGGGAACTCTGTGGATCTCCCTCCCAACCCCAGGGCTCGCTGGGTGCCTCTGCCAGTCACCCCAACATATTCCAAGAGGCCTGATAGGACAGCAGGCTCCGTACCCCTACAGCTAACAGGCCTGGCTCTCCCAGCTTTTGGGCACCTGGGCTGGGCCCCACAAGAGACACAGAGGTCAGATGGGACACAGCGGGTGAGGAGCTCACAGTTGGGACTAAGTAGGCTTCTCCTGAAAGCCTCGGCCCCTCCTGAGGGGCTGTAAGGCTATTCCTGGGGTCTGTGACATATGGCAGCTTATGAGCAGAGCCAGGGTGAGTGGGTCTGGTCATTAAAACCACCACCTGGGGGCCCAGCTGATGCTTGACAGCACTCTAGAGGTAGAGGCTGCTCAGGAGGGAGCTGGCACACCCCTGATAGGGGATGGCAGAGAGGGACACCCAGGGTGCCTGGAAAGGAAGTGAAGCCACAGCAGAGCCCTTGTGCTATGTGTACTGTTGTGACTGGGATGTGTGGATGCGTATCTCTTCCTTTCACCTGCATTAGACTCTGCAGCCAGACAGGCGTGGTCCAGTCCTGCCACTGACCAACTGTGAAGCCTGGGGCAAGTGACATCAGCTCTGGTAGCCTAGGCTCTTTCCTCTATGAAAGGCAGTCATGATACTTCAAGGCACTGGCTGAAAGAGGTCTTGCATGAGAAAGCCCCCAACAGTGAGCCTGCTCATTAACTCTTATTAATATTAACGTTAATTATCTTCCCAGCAATCCAGGGGCAAGCAGGCAGGGCCCAGCCAGAGGCAGTGGTGTGCTCACAGTCCCCCACCATTGGAGCCCAAAGCTCTTCTGTGCTGTAAGAGGCCTGTGTCTGCCCCCCAGCCTGAGAACACCTTGTTTCCCAATGCAGCAGGGAACAGAGAGGGTGGGGGTGGCAGATGGGGGTAGCAGCGGTGGGAGGTAGGAGCACATACTGTTCTGATTCCAGTCCTACTCAGGAATTGAGGACATTAGAATGGATCTCTGCTGACACCTGGAGCCAATTTCTGGCCACCGGGGCCTTGGTTTTACCTTTTGAAGCCTGGGACTAGAAAAGCTCCCGGGTTTACAGGGTGGATGTTGAGAAACCTGGGTGCAAGGAGGCAGCTAGGCTCTGTGTGACTATTGACAGTAAATGGGAATGACACTGGGGCTGACACTCCCTGAGGTCACCTACATCAGCCACATATCGGCACGCCCTCGGTTCCCCTTCTGTACAGTTGGAAGAGTAAACACCATCTCACGAGCAATGGCCAAGAGAAGCCTTTGGAAATTGCAGAGGGTCATACCCAGGCAAGTATGGAAAAGGGGAGCCTTATGTTGGGGTGCTCTGGGATCTCCAGAGAAGAGGGTCCTTCTCCAGTCCCACTCCCCAGGCCAGAAACCCATAGCCTACAGAGGCACTGCTGGCACTGAGGCCACTTCCTCCACACTCTCTGACTCCACCAGAATGGAAAGAGCTCAAGAGCAACCGCTGGAGGAAGAGTCTGGGCTCCAGACCAGACAGACCTGGGACAAATCCTGGCTCTACCACTTTAAGAGTCATGACATTGGCCAAGTTTCTTCTCCTCTGAGCCTCAGTTTTATCATCTTTAAAATGGGAATAGTAAGAAAATGGCCCTCACAGGGTTGTGAGTGGCAAAGCTAAAGAATGCAAATCGCCCAACATGGTCCCAGGCTTGGAGTAAGCAGCCGATATCTGTTATTGGTAATTTCCTCAAGGGAACTATTATTCTGGAATCCCTAGTGGCCAGCACAAGGCTGGCAGAGCACACAGTGTGGAGAAAGGTCTGAGACTGAGGGAAGAACAAGGACATGTTGTGGGAGCCCAGGGGCTGGAGGGCTAGAGGGCAGAGGTCAGGAAAGGCATCCTGGCGGGGGTGACATCTCTGCCAGGCCTCCAGAGACTGGGTAATCTGGATGTATGGGTGTTTTTAGGACAGTTGCTACCAGTGCCACTTACAGCTAGGGCCCCAGGGCCTGGTTCCACAGCGCCCAGGATATAGCCCCACACCTTCCCACAGGCCCCAGGACTGGGTTCCTGGGGCAGCATGTGCCTGGGGGTATGACTACTAACCCTGGTGTTAGAACAGCATCCACTTGGTTACATTCCTCCAGGGGGCACCCGCTCCACCGGCCCTGTGAGCTCTCACTCCGCTCACTCTCTCCCTGGGGACGTCTCCCTGGCTGCACCTGCTAACATGTCCCTAAGGAGGGAAAGCTGTCAAGTCAGCTGCCTGCAAACAATTAGGGAGGAGGAAGCCAACCCATCCTGAGGCCAGCTGCATTCCAAACCCCTAGTAGGCCTAAGAAACCCAAGAAGCTCAAAGAAGGGGACCCAGGAAGGCCCAAGGTAGAGACTTCGGCAAACACTCCCAAGGCCTGTTGGGACCAATCTCAAAAGGCATAGACCGGGGCCTAGAAGAAAGGGAAGCTTGGGGCCTGCTGAGCAGAGCCATGGGGGATATAGGCCAGACAGGACAGAAACAGGCCTTCAGGACAAGCACACAGCCCAAGGGAAGCCATCCCCTGCCCCTCCTAGGGCCCCGGGCTAGTTAGGCATAGACCGGGGCCTAGAAGAAAGGGAAGCTTGGGGCCTGCTGAGCAGAGCCATGGGGGATATAGGCCAGACAGGACAGAAACAGGCCTTTAGGACAAGCACACAGCCCAAGGGAAGCCATCCCCTGCCCCTCCTAGGGCCCCGGGCTAGTTACTCATTCACTGAGACCAACCAGTGAGACAAACCAGGCTTGTTTGATTCATTTCTTCTGTTAGACCTTTCCTGGGCAGCTTTCTGCCACTTCCAGGTTCATCTTGTAGCTGGGTGGCCTTGGGGCCACATCCACCATGGTTGGACAACCCACCGGCTGAGCAAACACCAGCGACAGGATTCCCACAAGGCTAAGCAGATGGGGACAAGGGAAGCAGGAGCATTCAGACTGGCCTGCAGAGGCCCTCTGTAATCAGGTACCTACAGACCTCACTGAAACTCCTCCTGCCAAGTACAGTCATATACCCATTGCCAATCATTGAGCATGACTGCTTACCAGTCATGCCATCTCATTTGATCCTCAAGCAGTAGGAAGGTGAGGCTGTAGGAAGGTGTCACAGGCTCACAGGAAGAGGAAGGAAGAGACTGAAGGGGAGTCGGCAACAGGAGCTGGTCACAGAGGGCCAAATGCAGGAGTCTAATAAGCCAACTTTATCCTCTGGGTACTCAGGAGCCCCAAGAGGACTCTGAACGGTGGAGCTGCCTGGTCAGATGAGGAAACTAAGGTTCAGAGAAGAGCAACGCTGTCTGTCCAATGACTTCATCCAAAAAAGGACATAAAGTAGGGCCTGGTGTCAGGGGTGTGAGTCCAGACCACACACTGAAGGCCAGATGCAGGTGACAGCACCAGCCAGGAGCTGTGGCTGAGCTTTAATTATTCACAAGGCTGCATCCCAGCAGGCCTTGGCACTCCTGCTGCCTGGCCTTGCCCGCTAATGAACTCTCAGCCGTGGGAGACCTCGCTGCTGCAGCCCCTCTTCACCAAATCCAGGATGGAGGGGTGACGGGGGCTGGGAGGGTAAGGGAGCCAAATGAAGACTGAACAAGGTAGAGGTATAAGAGCACAAACTGGTTACCTGTCTACCCAGTCTTGCCACAAAGAGAAGCACAGAATTCTTCCCAGAGCTGGGGGAAAGTGAGGGGCAGAGCACCTTTGAAGGCCTGGTGAGGACTTGCCTGAGGCCACCAGCCAGTACTTAAGACGGTACAAGTTTTACAGTCGAGCACTTGCATTCACAGCCCAGCAATTTCACTTAAAAATCATATACCCTTTGGCTGGTAACTTAACCCCTCTGTGCCCTTATAAAATGGGAATAATTCAGGTACTTCACAGGGTTGCCTCATTTTATGAAACAGAGGAACACGAGGTGATGCATGTAAAATCCTAGCACAATGCCTGGTCCAAGCATGTGCTCAGTAAATTTGCTGGTGGTGGTGGTGTTACTCTGGGGAGTAAAGGCCCAGCCAGAGACCAGAATCCACGCCTCTGCCCCTAGATACTAGAGAGCAACAGGAAACTGGGCCAAGAAGCCAAACGGCCTACGTGACACAGGTCCACAGCCAGGAATCCCACCCTACGTCCCCCCACTGGGCTGCCCCTGGGCTTCCTTGGGCCTGGCTCTCTGGCTTCCAGCCCCTTCCTCCACTTTGAAGGTTCTTTGAGCTGGGAACTGAAGCCCTATGAGCTTTTCCCATCCCCATCCTGCCAGCTCTGTGTCTCCAAAGGGCCAACCTCCACCCAGCTGGGTGAGGATCAAGACTTAGAAGACCTTAGCTTGAATTCCAGCTCCAACTGTCAGGAGCTGTGTGACTTAGGAGCAGTCACTTCACCTGAGTATCAGGGTCCTCTATCATATAGGGACCATGCCACCTGTTTTAAAAGCCCTGAACGAAGGGTATTAGTTACCATAACTCAAGGCCCAGCTCAGCTGTCTCCTCCAGGAAGCTTTCCTCGGCCTCCTCAACACAAAAGCTCCCTCTCTCCAGCCTCCATCAGACTCTTGGTATTCAGGGGCTGCATTCTGGCCCCTCTGGGAGCTTGAACTCATTTTGCCTCACATAGACTTTATTTACAAATTCCAGTCCCCCTTTTGCAGGCCCAGAGAAGTACGGAGGCAGGCAGCTCAGGCCCTCTGGCCGGGGGGAGTGCCAAAGGAGGTGGTCAGATGTAAGATGGGGAGGCTGCTCAGGGAGAAGCCAACAGTCTTGACGGGAGAATAGTCAAAAGAAATTCAGCCCGGGCAGGTAGACCAGAAACCCCTCAGATGCGGAAGGAAGGGGTAGGGTAAGCCAATTTTTGAGCACCTGGCCCCAACACAGCTACCTAAAGCTCCACCCTGTTTCTTCAGTTTCCCTTTGTGGCTACTAGAAGTCCATTTCTAAAGACCACAGAGGTGGGACACTCATCCACTCCCTCCTCCTCGCCCTGTGTGAAGACTTTCTACATATGTAACCAGCGATGGAGGGACAGCTACCCCTGCTTGGCGGATGAGAAAAGCTCAGAAAAGTCAAGCCATGTGCAACTGATACTTGGTTCTATCAGCAACCAACCACCCACTCTAAGCCCTTGACATCATTTGCTTCTGTTCAGTAACCCTGTGCCTATGTCTCTACCCCGTCCATCTCAAAACCGAAGCAGGAGCCCAGATCAGCCATCAGAGCTTTCCTGGTACCAGCTGGGGTCACCCAACCATCAGCTTACTTCACTCCTTCACCTTGCCCAAAGCCTCACATGGAGATGAAAAAGGACAGGCCCAATATTTAGAATACAGCTTTCCTGCTCCTAGATCACACTTCTGGGTCCTTCCATACCACACGCCACTGCAGCAAACAGTGCTCCTGAGCTAGGAGATAGGCAGAGATCCTGATCAAATTCTGTCATACTGAGCTGTGTGACCTTGGGCAAATCGCCCAACTTCTCTGAGCCAGAGTCCTTAACTATAAACTAGGATGACAAGAAAAGCTTCTGCTCCTCACAACCACCCTCACAAGACTGTTGTTATAAACATCCAGGGAGAAAAGGTATAATCAACTCAGAAATGGAAAGTTTCTGTTTCCTTGCCTCATCCTCAGCACTCCCACTCTAAGGGGACCACGGGAGAACTCCCAGTGTTGAGACTCACTGTGATATTTTACCCAGGCACAGCCATTTTCATAACCTCAATAGCATTGGGAAACAGTCAGGGTCATGATTAGGCTAAGAACTCTGGAGTCAGATGCTTAAGCTCAAGCTCCTACTTAGCAACTCAGTAGCTGTAAAGCAAATAACAACCTCCCAATGCCTCAGTTTTTTGGTCTGTAAAATAGCACTGTTGTGAAGATTAAAAGAGTTTATAAAAATAAACACTTGCCGCAGTGCTTAGCACACAGTTCGTAGTCAGCACATGTTAGTCATTACTCTCAATATCATTTCTAGAACTGGTCCTCAGAACAGTCCTGTGAGGTTGCCAGGACAGAAATGATTAGCCCAAGTGGTCAGGTGAGGAAACTGAGGAAGGAGAAAATGATGTGCTCAAGTGACAGAGCCAACTCTGGGTTAGGTCTGAGAGTGAACAGTATTTGCTGACTGGCAAATAACAGTCAAAAAACTCAAGGACCCAACAGAGAGGGCGCCTGCCCAAGTGTCCTTCTACCCTTCCTGCGCACTGTGTGTGTGGGTCTGTCCATGTCACCTTCCTCCCTAAGACCTAAGACCCTAACCTGGCTGGTGGGGCTGGCATGTTCTCTAGAGTGTCTGCTAACTGGCTTTTGGTCCCACAGACACTCGAAGCCCCGCGCACCCTGAAAAGAAACTTCAAAATCAGTAGTGCTGGGGATGTGCAAACACCACCGCTCGGCAAAGGCAGCCGGCCACCTGCACACTCCAGGGATTCACGCATGGCCTCAGGCTTCTGGAGCCTGTTCCAGGAAACAAACCCTTCCTCCTGGTACCCTCCTTCCTGGTGTGCCCCGTGACTCATACCCGGGCCGGGCTAGCAGGAGAGCGTGGTCGGATAACCCGGGTAGCTCAAAAACGTCTTCACAGTGACTTGGCAGAAAAGCAGAGGGTGGCGGGGCCGCCGCCCCGCTGGCACCTACCATCCGGAGGATGTGCGCGGGGGTGTGGCCTGGGCGGGGCCGGGGCAGGGCCCCTGCGCCCGGGGCGCCGGGATATTACACACCCGTCCGCTTCACGATTGGACTCTCCGGCCACGGGGGCCTATGGGGTGGTCCTCGTCCAGCCAATCAGGGGCCTCGGGGAACCCATTCATTCACAAAAACCGAGCAGGAAAAGGAGCGCAGTGTGGGCCTGAGCTTCGTGGAACTTCGAAACACGCGCGCGTCCGGAGGCGCCGAGGCGGGAGTACGAAAGGACCGGATCGCTGGAAGCTAGAACCGTGAAGGGACTGCCGCGTCCCCGCCCACAATTCTGGCCCGGCCGCCCGGGCGTAGCGCGCCCTCCTCCCAGGGCACACCGCCCCGGGCTCCGCCCCCAGGCCCACTAGAACACCTCGGCCACCCAGCTGCCGCCCGGTCCCTAAGAGCGACCCGGCCCCGAAGGAGGCGGCGCCTGGGTGGTTTCCCGGCAGTGAGGCCCGCGCAGGGGGCCCCGTGGCTGCAGACACGTGCGCGCAGAGCCTGGCGCCCCCCACTGTTCCCTCCCTCCCCCGGTCCGGGCGCCCTGGCTGGCCACTCACGGCAGTCGTCCTCATCGCTGTTGTCCGAGCAGTCGTCGTCCTCGTCGCATCTCCACACGGAGGGGATGCAGCGCTCGTTCCGGCACCGGAACTGGTCCTCTTCGCACTCCTTCACCGGCCCTGCGGAAGCAGGGGGCGGAAGAGTAAGCTGGGTGAACGGACTCAAGGTCTGCTCCCTACCAAGCAGCCCTGGCCGCCGAGAGGGGCCTGCTGGAGTGCAGGAAAGGGGCGATGCTGGAGACCCCGGGGGCTTCGGGCACCTTCGATCCAGAGGGAGGGCGGCATGGTAGGGGTTCCTCGGAGGGCGGGAGGCTGGCACGGCGAGACCAGACACATACAGTGGGTGTCACAGGACTTGGGTACACCCTCCATTCAGACACACTCTCCCGCACACACGGCCCACAGTCAGAGATCCACACAGACACAGCCGGCAGGGAGCCCCTGTGTACGCGCGACACACGCCCTGGGCGCCGCGGGCACATCCTCTTAGCAAGCAGCTCCTCTCCGCGGCGCACAGCGTCCCCGGAAGCGCATTGTCAGGCGGGTAAGCCGCCGGGTTCCGCTCCATGCCGCGGCGAGAATCACACGGCTCACCCGACACCATGAATGACTGCCTCCCCTCGCAAAGTTCCCGGCCGTCCAGACCCCCCACGGTGCCCATCCCCCCCCCCAAGAGCGGGTGCCCGAAGCGCACTGGCTCCACACGGGGAGCCGCGGGGCGGGGGTCGAGCGCAAATTCAGTGATAGCTGGGTCCCAAGGAGCCAGTCCTTCCCGGGCACCCCCGCCAGCCCCGGGCTCGGGAGCCCCGCC
>NW_007730377.1:168783-177865 GCF_000696425.1 Galeopterus variegatus
CGGCCCTGGGCGACCGCCGCCGGCGCGCGCGCTCCCTCCTGCCGCCTCCCCCGCCCCAGACTCCTCCCGCCGCCGCCTCCTCTCCCTCCTCCCTCCTGTCCTTGGTCCACTCCTCCCTCAGCGGGCACTCCACGACCCTGCTCTGGGCCCGCCCTCGTGCTGGGTGCTGCAGACGCAAGGATGGGCCAAGTGAGACCCCTGCTCCCGGAGTAGCAGGTCCAGGAGAAGCAGCACAGGCTTCCCGAAGGAGGTGGCAGGCCGATCGTGGACTGAGGGATGCCTAGGAGTGAGCCTGGGCAGAAGGGCGCACAGGTCTGTGCAGTGCGAGTGGGGTGGGGGAGGGGAGTAGGGGCCGAGGCACCAAGGTGTGCGTGATCAGGAAGAAGCTGAGGGCGTGGGGCAGGACCTCTGCGCCTGTCATCGGCTCCAGACGGATATAACAAGTCCACGTAGCTGATTTCTGTGCCATGTGCATCTGTGGATGTTGCATGCTTATGTGATCACAGGCGGGGATGTGAGGCTGGTGGCTTGGGCCTGGTGCTCAGACTATTCATTCACCCTCATTCAGTTCTCTCCACGGGCCCAGGCAGAGGGGTGGACAATCAGGAGAACCTGCAGCGATGACAGGGTAATCTCTCTGAGATGGAGAAAGGCAGGATTGTGGAGGTCCACAGAAGGGATGTGTCGTCCCTGCTGCTAGGGGACATACACCCAGGGCCTCCATCTGCCCCTACTGGCCTCTGCATGAATGACAAGGTGCCTTCTCTGGAGGGTTGCAGCCCCACCTCACCCCGGCCAGATGCAGGTGCCAAGAGCAGAGCCTAATCTGGATTTCAGCCTCCTGCTGGTGAGCCTGGCCCAGCCCACACAACCTTCCTTAGGGAATGAGGTTTGAGAGCATTGCCTGCTAAAATGGACCAGCTGGCAGGTACCAAGGTCCATTGTTAGGCCCACCTGCACATCTTTTGCCCCTTCACCTCCTCAGCAGGATAGGAGCTGTTAGCCCTAGGCCTGGAAGCCACCCTGTCTTATTAGCAGCCCCCTGAGCCCTGTTACGTCCCCCAAAGGGCAGCCCAGTGACAATGGCTGTGGCCACCCTACCAGAAAGGGCTTTAGGCCCCAGAGAGCCCAGCAAGGTGCTCCTGCCATTACCCCTTCTATTCCTTGTACATTCAGTCATTCAACAAGCGTATTTGGGCCCTGTTCTATGCCAATCCTGTGCTGGGCCTGGGGGTACCAAGGGAGGTCCCTGACTGATGGGGAGATAGACCATCAACAGACAATGAAATACAGGCATGCTTTCAACAAAAACGTATGGAGCACCTATATGCCAAGAACTGTTCAAGGCTCAAGGATACAGTGTAGAAATAGATAAGGCCCCTCCCTGGTCTCCTGCAGCTTATATGGTCGTTGGGAGAGACACATAACAGCAAGAAAACAAAAAAGATTGTATCAGATGATCATAAAATGGTATGGAAAAATAAAACGGGGTGATGTGAGAGTGATGGGGGTAACTTTAGAGAAGGTGGTCAATCAAGTAAGGCCTCTGAGAAGGTGACATTTCACTGAATGGCAAGAAGGATCCTGACCACATGAAGATCAGGTGGAAGAACATTCCCGGCAGAGGGACTATCAGTTCAGTGGCCTCGAGGTGGGCTGGGGCCTGGTGACAGGGAAGGGGTGGGTGTACCAGGTGAGACTGGAGGGAGTCAGCAAGGCCCTGGTCATATGAGGGCTTTGTAAGTCACAGCAAGGAACTTGGATTTTGTGCCAAGCACAATGACCCGGAGTGCTAGCAGCATGCTTGGGCTGTGGAACCCAGGATGGAAGCCCCTTCTGTGGCCCACACTGTCCAATCCGGCTCAGCCCTCTTCCTCTACTCTGTGGTCTTAGGAAAGTCAGTCCCATTTCTGAGTTTCAGTTTCTCATCTGTGAAGTGGAGGAAGTGGGGAGTTTCTTAGACTCCTTCCAGCTTTAAGATGATTATGTGGGTTGAAGTTCAGAGGCAGCAGGTGGAAAGATGGGCCTTTGGGTCAGACTGCCTGGATTCGAGTCTGTTCCTAGCTATGTGAACTTGGGCAATTCACTTAACCTCTGTGGCTCAGTTTCTTCATCTGAAAAATGGGAATGTTGGCAGTACTCGCCTTGCAGTGTTGTTGCGAGGATTATGTGAATATTAGATGAGATCGTGCAGGCACAGCATGCAATATACAGTCGGTGAATAATAAATATTAGTGATTGTTACTATAATTCAAACATAATTTTCTGTTCAGAAATCCCTAATGGCTCCACAACACCCAAAGAATAAAGACTGAGCCCAGGAGTTCCCCAACTTCTGCAAGGAGTCTTTGCTCACTCTGCACACACGTCCAGTTGCCAAAATGGGCAACTCCTGGTCTCTCAGCGGTCCCCTTAGCAGAGGTTCTTCCAGCTCTTCTGGGCCCCCATTCAGTCTGGGCCACTTCCTTGGGCCCCTGCAGCCTCTGGGTTTCCCTTTGTCCCAGCCCTGTTCGCCCTGTGGTGCCACTATTTATGCATCTGTTTCCCCAGTCAGCCCGGGAGATCCCTGAGGACAGGAACCAGCTTGCCTGCATTTCTGGGTCCCTGGCACAGGGCACATTTGACCAATGTTTGGCCCTGTGGTGCCACTATTTATGCATCTGTTTCCCCAGTCAGCCCGGGAGATCCCTGAGAACAGGAACCAGCTTGCCTGCATTTCTGGGTCCCTGGCACAGGGCACATTTGACCAATGTTTGCTTCTCCCTTTACTGAAGGTTTCTGTGCCCCTAGGAGGACTACATCTTACTCATCTTTGTTTTCAGAGGAAATACAAGGTCTGGCACATAACGAATGTTAGATAAATTATGTTTAAATACTTGAAAAAGTTAAAGGAAAATCACACCAAGTAATAATAATAGCTAATACTTACTGTACACTTACTGGGGGTCAGGCACAATTCTAAGTGTTTCAAATTCTTTTATTCATTTAATCCTTACAACATTTCCATGGGGGCAGGTTTTATGTTATCCCATTTTACAGATGAGCAAACTAAGCAGTAGAGAGGTCACACAGCTATTACACAGCAGAACAGGCATTCAAACCCAGATGGTAGAACTGGGGACTTTTCAGGGCACCTAATCTGGTTAATTCCTGTGGGGGTAAAGGGAGAAAGCCCAGCCCTTGGACAACATAAGACATCAAATGGACACTGAGGTCCCGGTACAGATTCTGCCACCCGAGTGACTTCCTGTTCTCACCTGGCCCCTCTATCCATCCTGGGCTGACTCCAAGCACATGGGCCCTGAATACCCCTGGGTTTCCAAAGAAAACCCCTAAACCCAACTGCAAGTGCAATGAATTCCCCTTGAGACATATATAGGTGACATTCCACCTGCTGTCAGCATGGCAACCTGCCCCTCCCAAAACTCTATGTCTGGCCTCCAGAGCCAATAGAGGCCCAGCAGCCCACTCTCTGCACATTCTAATTCCTCACTCTGCCCCACAAAATTGGGACTTCAGACCTTTGCCAGGCTGTACCCTCTGTCTAACTCTTGCATGGACTGACTTCTGTTCATCCTTTGGGCCTCAGCTCAAATGCCTCCTCCTCTGGAAAGCCTTCCAGCCTTCTCCACAGAGAACCTCCCCACTCCTCCGGGCTCCCACAGTACTGCGTGTTCCAGTCTCTCTGATCACACTAGGCTGTCACTGTGGGATCCCCTATCCAATGCGGAGCTCCTCAAGTCAGAAACTGGGTTCTCTTGTGTCACCAGTGATGACTTTGTTAAAGCGAGGTGTGACCAAACAAATTCTCTCCAGGGCCAAGGCCAGAAAGCCTGCACACACCTCATTCAGCTTGCTCTGGCTGGCCCTGTGCTGGGTGAGGGACACAGACGAACAAGACTCCATCCCTGCCCTTGGGGATCTCTGGTCTGGGAGCAGAAATAGCATGGGACAGACAGTGACAGCACAGGGAGATAAGAGCCCCAGAGAGGGGGTTGCTCGGGGGCATCAGATTCCCATCATCAGGTACCAAGGCTGCGTCATCTGCCCAGCCAAGGTCAGAGGTCAGTGGCCCCAAGCCAATCACAGCTGAGCTGCAAGAGCAACGGAGCTTTCCAGCTGTCCACTGCCTTCACTTTACAGAAGTGTAGCCCCGATCCTTCGTGCTGTACTGTGAGCCAATTGCCTATTTCTCCTTGTCACTGTCTCTCTGTACTTGTGACACACTGTCTCTGTCTCTGTCCCTCTTTCTCAGGGCAGGCAGGGTGTTGTGGTTCCTGTGAAAGAGAGATTCTGATTCATTACATGAACTTTATATACATCCAAACTGCCACAGTTTAAATCACTCGCTACCTGTGTAACCTGGGGCAAGTTACTCACACTCTCTCTGCCTCAGTGTCCTCAATCTATAAGATGAGGATGATTATGTTACCTAATAGTATCAATTATCTATTGCTGCATAACAAATTACCCCAAAACTTAGCAGCTTAAAACAACAATAAACATTTATTATCTCTCACAGTGTCTGGGGTCAGGAATTTTGGGAACAGCTTAGTTGGGTGGCTCTAGCTCTGCATCTCTCATTAGGCTGCAGGCCTCTCACAGTTTAACTGGGGCTGGAGGCTCTGTATTGGCTCATTCACATGGCTGGCAGGTTCATGTTGGCTGTTGGCAGGAGGACACGTCCTCCTCTTGCAACAGGACTGCTTGAGTGTCTTTATGACATGGCAGCTGGCTTTCCCCAGAGCGATTGATCCAAGAGAGAGACAGACAAAGCAAGGAAGAAGTCACAATGTCTTTTGTGACCTAACCATAGAAATCACACTCCATCATTTCTGCAATATACTATTCGTTATGCAGATAAGCCCTATTCTCTTTGGAAGGAACTATGCAGGAATGTGACTTCCAGGAGGTGAAAATCACTGGGACTGTCTTGGCCAAGCACTGAGTCTTGGGATATCTCATAGGATGTGCTGCAAATTGGATGCCCACCCCCACAACCCAACCTTACTGAAGCTTAATCCCCACTGTAACTGCTGAGGGTGGAAAATCCTATTACGGTAATTGAAAGGTGGGGCCCTGAAGAGGTGATTAGATTCTGAAGATCACTCCTAGTGAATGGATTAATAATGGTTGGTCATGGGCGTGGTTCTGAGGACTTTAAGAGGAGAGCATTGTGGGCCGGCCCTGTGGCGCACTGCTACAGTGCACCGCTTGAGAGTGCGGTGGCGCTCCCGCCGAGGGTTCGGATCCCACATACAGACCGGCCGCTCACTGGCTGAGCGAGGTGCGGACGCAACACCGAGGTTTGCGATCCTGTTGCTGGTCCCGGTCCGGTACGGGCGCGACACTGAGGGTTGCGATCCGTTGCCGGACACAAAAAAGACCAAAAAAAAAAAAAAAAAGAGGAGAGCATGGAGAGTCTCTGCTTTGCCATTTCTGCCATGTGAGACCTCTGGGCCACTGTAGCCTGCACTAAGACCCTCACCAGATGTGTTCCCTGGAGTTTGGACTTCCCGGCCTCCAAAACTGTACACAATAACTTTTGTTTTCTTTATAAATCACCCAGTTTCAGGCATTTTGTTATAAGCAACAGAAGCTTACTAATACAGGACATGTGAGAATGAAGTTAATACACGTGAAGTTCTTGGAAGGGTTTTAGGTACACAGTACACACCATGTAATGTTTGCTGTTATATTGTCCTTGTTGTTTCTGGTACATAGTAAGTAAGCACCTCATCAGGGTTATCTACAATTGTCCTTAACATCATTGCTGTTAGAAGCCCTTCATTGTGTGGAGGAAGACACCTAGGCACTCAGAGGATAGTGCTGGTTCAGGGGTTCTTAGAAGAGCAGGACAAACCCAGCCTCAGTTTCTTGCCTCTTGGCCATGTACTCTCAGGACAGCTGGGGTCACACTGCTGCCTCCACTGCCTTACTGTAGGACACTGAGCAGGTCACTTCCCTCTCTGGGCCTGGGGTCCCCATCCCTAATCTGAGGGGCTGGACTAGGTCAGTATTTCCCATGACTTTCTCCATTTGCACTTACCTCCTCTGCTATCACCCTAGTATTTTCCTTGAATCTTTTCACTTAATAAACCTAACTTCATCCTAAGCAATAATCTCCATGAAATCTTAGGTTCAATATGCTAATTATATTTTTCCAATGCACATGAACATGAATGTGTGGCTGTTCAAGTCAACAGTGGGCCTCTGTCCATGCAAATGTGTCTTGCCTCCCTAAGGACCACCAGCTCTGAGCTCCCACATCATTTATGGGGAAGAGGATGGAGGGCAGGAGCCCTGACCACTCTGCCCTGATGATGGGCGTTCCTCAAGGTGACCTGGAGGTGCCCCAGGCCGTGGTGCTCACTGCCTGAGTCACAGGGCCTTTGAGGGGAGGCTGAGTGATTTTCTGTTTGCTTTTGTTTTGGGTTAGTTTTTATTTTATTATTTTTTTAATCAATGTTTTACTTGCACATGGTTTAAAGAATCAAATTGTTCTGCAAGGCTTGTTATGAAAAACTTAAGTCATTTGCTCCTCACCTCCACTTCCCTGTCTCCAGAGGCAACCACTGTCAACTCTTTGATCCAGTTCTTCTGGTGTTTACCTCCATGTTGTCTAATAACACACTTCTTTCTATTTCTTGATCTTTCCATTTTAGGCACTATCTTTTGACTTCCACGATGAAGATGTGGATCTAGTTCCCTCTCACACACACACACCCCAGTACCCAAAACACGTACACGTGCAGGCACATGCACACTCAGTCTGGGTCAACCCCCACCCATCCTTCCAATGTGGTTGTGCTTACATGATTTGAAAAGATATTTTTTTTTAATTTTTAAATTATTTTCAATAGTGACAAAATGCATATAACATAAAATTTGCCAGCTTAACCATTTTTAAGTGCACAGTTCAGTGGCATTAAGTACATTCACATTGTTGTGCTACCATCACCACTATCCAACTCCAGAATTATTTTTATCTTGCAAAACTGAAACTCTGTACCCATAAACAATAACTTCCCATTCTCTCTTCCCCTCACCCCCCAGCAACCACCATTCTACTTCCTGTCTCTGAATTTGACTACTCTAGATACCTCATATAAGTGGAATCACATAGTATTTGGTCTTTTGTTACTGGCTTACTTCACTTAGCGTAATGTCCTCAAGGTTCATCCACGTTGTAGCATGTGTCGGAATTTCTTCCCTTTTTAAGGCTGAATAACATTCCATTGCATGCATATTCCACATTTTGTTTCTCCATTCCACTTAGCGTAATGTCCTCAAGGTTCATCCACGTTGTAGCATGTGTCAGAATTTCCTCCCTTTTTAAGGCTGAATAACATTCCATTGCATGCATATTCCACATTTTGTTTCTCCATTCATCCATCAATGGACACTTGGGTTGGTTCCACATTTTAGCTATTGTGAATAATGCTGCTATGAAAATGGGTGTACAAATATCTTTTCAAGTACCTGCTTTCAGTTCTTTTGAATATACCCAGAAGTGGAATTAATTGCTGGATCATATCATAATTTTAGCTTAAATTTTTTGTGGAACCACCATAATGTTTTTCCACAGCAGCTGAACATTCCTACCGACAATGCACAAGAGTTCCAATTTCTCCACGTCCTGGCCAACACTCATCTCTGGAGTTTTTTTATTTGTTTGTTATTTATAATAGCTACCCTAATGGATGTGAGATTTTTTTGTCATTGTGGTTTCAATTTGTGTTTCCTTAATGATTGCTGATATTGAGCGTCTTTTCATGTGCTTATTGGCCATCTGTAAATCTTTGGAAAAATTTCTGTTCAAGTCCTTTACCCATTTTTTAATCAGGTTGTTTAGTTTTTTGTTGTTGAGTTGTAGGAATTCTTATATATTTTGGATATTAACCACTTATTAGGTATATGACGTGTAAATATTTCCTCTCTTAACGTGGGTAGACTTTTCACTGTTGATTCTGTCCTTTGATACACAAAATTTTTAAATTTTGATGTAGTCCAATTTATCTATTTTTTATTCTGTTGTCTGAGCTTTTGGGGTCATATCCTGAAAAGGTTTTTACATGATCATAACAAAATTAATGCTATTCACGGTGTGCCCTGATTAATATTTTCTTCCTGCACAACTTTGTGTCTTCCCTGGAATTAGTAATTGATATTTTGTGTTGTATTGTTTTATTTCTTGCTTAATTTTCTATGTATTCATCCCTCATTCCTCCCCAAACTCTCCCTCATTTGTGTAAATCTCCTTATAATACAATCACCCACATTAGGTATTCTACCGACTTACTCCTCTCAGAGAAGTCCCTGCAGATTTCCATCTGCTGCATCCTGGACTGGTTGCTGACACGTCCAGCCTTCAGCTCTTGGGTGAGATCTCCCTTCACCACCATCTGGAGGCTGCTCTGCACTTTCCTTCTGTCTTAGATCCCTCGCTTCCTAGATCCAAGTCTTCCTCCTTCTAGATTTACTACCTTATTTGGGGGAATATCTACCTATAGCTAACAGGAGGTGTTCATGGTAAATTTTTTTAAGACCTTGCATTTCTAAAAGTGCCTCACATTTAATTGATAGTTTGACTTGGGAATCTAAGTTGGAAATAATTTTCCTTCTGAATTTTAAAGACTATTCCATTGTCTTCTAGTTTCTGTTGAAAAGTGCAATGCCTTTATGTTTCCTAATCTTTTTTTTTTTTTTTTGTCTTTTTTACTGACCGGTAACAGGATCGCAACCCTCGGTGTCGTGCCCGTACCGGGGACCGGCAACGGGATCGCAACCCTCAGTGTTGCGCCCGCACCGCGCTCAGCCAGTGAGCGGGAACCGGTCTCCACATGGGATTCGAACCCTCGGCGGGAGCGCCGCCACACTCCCAAGTGGCACACTCTCCAGTGCGCCACCGGGCCAGCCCAATGTTTCCTAATCTTTTTTTTTTTTTTTTTGTCTTTTTTACTGACCGGTAACAGGATCGCAACCCTCGGTGTCGTGCCCGTACCGGGGACCGGCAACGGGATCGCAACCCTCAGTGTTGCGCCCGCACCGCGCTCAGCCAGTGAGCGGGAACCGGTCTCCA
>NW_007730377.1:177875-179970 GCF_000696425.1 Galeopterus variegatus
CGTTCTTAGGACAGTCTTGGTTCACAACTGTTGTACCAATATAATTATTCATTGCAATCCTTTTCTTTCTCAGAAAGGTTCTAATTTGGATAATAAATAAGGTGACTAGCCTATTCATTTCTCATAAAATGCAACGTACTTCTCTTCTTATCAATTATTACATAATATACATAAGTTTAAATGCTGGGGCTGCGGCCTGGCCATGGTCTCATGGGATGCTTTTGCTTTGGTTTTGGCATCCTTCTTAGCCAGTCTGGACAACTGTCCTTAGGGCTTCAGATGAACCAAGCCCTGGGGAACCCATTCCCCAGACCCGCTCTGGCCACTCTGACCTCCCTATGCCTTGGTCCTCAGAGACCACCCTACCCTGGGTCTCACCCTATTCTCTTCTCCACCTGTCAGTCTGTGTGGGGCCATCTCCCAGGGGTCCCACAAACCTTGCCCATGATTCAGGTCCACCCAGGGTCCCTGATGTCCCCTCTGTGCCAGGACCTATGCTAGGCAATGTTGGGACCTAGCCTGGGACCTAGCCCAGGCCCTGCCCTTAAGGAGCCATCAAAGGTCAGGCAGAGATGGAGACTGTGACAGCTCAGTGGACCAGGGCTGTGACACAGCCCAGGCTGTGACATTGCAGAAGAGATGACTCAGCCCAGGGAAGGCTGCCTGAGCTGAGATTTGAAAGTCCTTTGGGAAAGCGTAGAAGAGCACCCCAGGCAGAGAGAACAGCACACAGACAACGCGGGGTGAGAAAGCACAGGCTGGCTTGGGGAACACAGTCGACACATTTCAGTCCAAGTAGGGCACAGGGCACTGGGCAGCAAGTGGCGGGAAGTAGGGCTGGAAAGGGCATCTTTGGGGCCTTGAATGCCAAGCCTAGGGCCTAAGGTCTCGGGCTGTATCCTGAGGGTAGTGAGGAGGCACTGAAAGAATTAAAGCAGAGCAAGGAGAACTGTCAGGCCAGGGTGAGTCATTTCAAACCACGTAAGAGGGAAATCAGGGAGAGTCAGAGAGACAGAGAAGACAAAGTATCAGAGAAACTTTACTATTCTGCTTTGTCCTGGAAGCCAGTCCCCTGGCAGGCCCCTCTCCCTATCCTGCACCTGCACACATGCATGTGTGACAGAGGGGGTAGTGGCGGAATAGCTCTGTGGCCTTGTGTGCAGGTGCTGGTGCAGGACTTCCCAGGTTCAGATCCCAGCCTTGCTATATGTCCTACCTGGGTCACATTGGACAGACAGCACCGTCTCTCTGTGTGTCCAGTTTCTGCTGTGTAGCACGAGGGTGATGAAAGTATCTACCTCACTGAGGCTCAACTGAGTCCTAAAGGGCCCAGCACATGGTAACTTTCAGTGAATGAGTGAATGTGACGGACACCATCACTCTCCCCAAAACAGAGGAGACCATACCAGAGAGAAGGTCACGGCAGAGGCTAGCCTCGTGGCCCAGTGCCCCACAGAGGGCTGGATGCGTCCTCTCGTTACACCACCAGATGCGAGGACTGTGGTGTGTTTGAAGCTGTGTCCTCTGTTCCTAGAGCAGCAACTTAATAAGTATCTGTGGAAGGAAGGAAGGAAGGAAGGGAGGGAGGGAGGGAGGGAGGGAGGGAGGAAGGGAATTTCTTGACTTCAAAATGACTTTCAGTTACCTCACTAAGAAATAAAGCCTTGAGATCTCTTTCCCTGCCTCTGCCTGGTGTGGATGTGGTGGGTGGAATGTATAGTCCCCGACTTTACAGTTTCCTAGTCCTTGCTGGTCCTCACATCCCCCTGCAGGTGCAGTACCACCTCTACTTTACAGGTGAGGACACCAAGGCTCAGAAAAGTATGAAGCCTGCCCAGGGTCACACAGCCAGGATATGTGACCATGCTCAAAACTCCTGACTTCCACCACCCATAGCTGTCTGAATACAGATTCCCAGGACATCAGACCTGGGAGAGCCTGAGAGAAGACATCTCGGACATGGGATTTTAGTCACAGAGCTCTTTCTTCAAATAAAATTTTATATGAAATCTCCAAATATAAAATCCATTAAAAAGGAATTCATGGGGCCGGCCCGGTGGCGCACTGGATAGTGCGCCGCTTGGGAAGCGCGGCG
>NW_007730377.1:180970-196246 GCF_000696425.1 Galeopterus variegatus
CTCCCGCCCGAGGGTTCGGATCCCACATACAGACCGGTTCCTGCTCACTGGCTGAGCGAGGCGCGGGAGCAACGCCAAGGGTTGCAATCCTGTTGCCGGTCCCCGGTCCGGTACGGGGGCAACACTGAGGGTTGTGATCTGTTGCCGGACACGGAAAAAGACAAAAGACAAAAAAAAAAAAAAAAGGAATTCATTAGTCAGGCTGGTCTAAGCCATGCTGAGGTAACAAATAAACCCTGAAGTCTCAATGGTGTAATACAATAAAAGTTTATTTCTTGCTCACACAAATATAATGTGGGTCAGTAGCTCTCCTGAGAGTCTCCTCCACATGTTGACTCAGGGATCCAAGCTCCTTCCATCTTATGGTACCACTGTCTTCAATACATTGTCATTGTGGGAAGCAAAGAAAAGAGTTGGTGGCACCCCATCCTAGACCCCTCCCCAAATGGGGAATGTAGTTTCAGAATCCCCACTCAAGTCCAGCAGCCAAGAGGGAGGCTGAGACCCAGAGATGGGCAAGATTTGTCTAACCTCCTCCAGAGAGTCCCAGATATGTTCCTCAGGGTCCCAGGAGGAGGCCCAGGGCCCAACTGGGGTCAGGCCAGGAGCAGTTCCATGCCTTCTCTAAACCCGAGTTCTGTCTGCTCAGGGCTGTGTCGCCTAATTTTGAAAGGCAATCAGTCTGGCATGGAGGTTTCTTAGCCTTAAGCTTTTTCTGTCTTAATCTCTTAAACCCTTGGCACCAGCTCTAACCTGTTCTCCTGTAGTGCCCAGGATAGGCTGAGACACTCAACTCCTTCAGTTCAGGATTTTCAGAGCCTGGGGTCCCACAGGAACCTGCCAGGGACACTGCCTCTACCTGGTAACCCAGCCACAGCCCATTAGGACTGAGAAGTGGGGCCAGGGGTACAGGTAAGAGTAGCCCCTGCTATTCCACTGGTGTCTATGGCTTCCAGACCTGGAGCCCGTCTTCTGCAATGGTGAGATGGCCTGCCAGAGCCAGGAAGGCCAGGCTATCCCCAGCAACATCGATCCTGCTGCCTCCCCAGACCCAAAGAAAGGCTCCACTCCACCTGGTGGTCTCCCTGTTCCTGTTGCTTCCAAGGTGGTGGGTGAGGGCTAAGGGGACCAGAAGCCATCTTGGGAAGGCTGGTCCCAGGCCCAGGGACCAGAAGTCATCTTGGGAAGGCTGGTCACATGGGCAATTCCCTTCACCTCTCTGAGCCTGTTTTTACACTTTAAAATGAGCGGAATGGTCCCTCCTGTCAGAGATGGCCAGAAGATCACGTGAGATGAGGTACAAAAAGCGAGCACGCTGCAGGCTGTGTGCAGTGCTGTCAGGGCCAGGGCTAGGGCATGACTGCGAGGCATCTGAGGCGCGAATTCTCCACGGGTCAGGCCCTGTGCTCAGCAAGTGCTGGTAATGCTGGCTCTTATTATTTAAGGGATGAGTCTGCCAGGGGTGCCTGAAGCAATGGCCTGGGGGCAGGGCTTGCTGGGCCAGAGGTGGTTTGAAAGCACAAGTGGCAAGAAGAAGAGGGGAGCCAGGAATTAGCCCAGGAGGCCCCCTTCCCACTGAGGACTACCCTTCCCCCAAGAGCACCGTGGACACATCATTTATCTTCCTGTGCAGGAGTGAGCTCCAGCGGGGAGTGGTGACCTGGTTTCCCAGGCCCTGCTCCTGGGGCCTGTCTACGAGGAGACGCCTTCCCAGCCTCGGCCAGAACTGGCTCAGCCCACCCCGGGAACTGATTCCAGCTCAGGCACCGGCTGGCACCTCTGTGTGTGATCCATTGTTAGGTGGTGCTGCATTTTCTGCATGATTGTACATTTGTGTGTATATTTGGGTGTGTAGAGGGCTATTTCTGTGTGGGATTTTGTGTGGGTGGCTGTGTCTGTGTGTGCTTTGAAGTATGCTGTGAGTGCATGTGTGTGTGTGTGTAAACTCACAGATATTAGTTACCTTGCTTCAACATAAGCGTGCACATGGGTGTTCTGGTTTGGGGGGTCATAGGTGTGTGCCTGTGCCTTTGTGTAGTTGGGCCTTTGGGTGTCTTAGGTGTAGCCCATGAGAAGAGAGTTCTGGTACATTTCTGTGTGGTTGCATGTATCTGAGTGTGTCACTGTGTGTTTGGAGGGGCTTGTGTGTTTGTTTAAAACTACTAGGTGTGCAGAAACCTCTTCTGAAGGAGAGTGGGAGAGCTGTCAGGCAGAGGAACTGCTAGAGAAAGGTGCAGAAGTTGGAAAAGGCATGTTGAAGCAATGTTGTAGATGCCTCATCATGTAAGAGGACCTGGAGGGCTGGGTATGGGACAGAAGAAAGCAAAGAGTATGGTCACGGCTCCCATGGGACCTGCTGGGGGTCTGAGGTCTGCTCCAGCAACTGAGAGGGAAGGGAGACCTGGGCGAGGATGGAGAGCAGGAGGCAGTCACCCCCAGCTCCCCTGCATCAGCCGGGCATCAGTGGGGCCAGCCCTGACTTGGGTTTCCAGAGAGATGGCTGGCGTGGCTCCATTGTTTTCCTTTGTGGGGCTTATGGCCTGTATGCCCAACCAGACCCTGTCAGATCCTGGGGTGGGCTGGAGTGATGGGAGAAGGGGACTGTCTGGGACAGGAATCCCTCAGATCTGTGTCATCATTGCTGGCTCTGCTGTGACATAGTCATGCTGGAGGTATGAGAAGAACCTGTGGGGATTCAGGGTCCAGCACGTGCCTCAGGCCCAGTGCTCTGGCTCACAGTGTTGTGGGTAGAAGTAAGGACTCTGGAGCGAGAAGGCTTGGATTAAAATCCTGGCTCTACTATGAGTAGTTTGTGACCTTGGGCAAATCATTTAGCCTCTCTGTGCCTCAGTTTCCTGATCTATAATGGGGGGATGATGACAATAGCATGGATTAAATGAGTTAATATGTTTTAAATGCTTATAATAGCACCTGGCATAGTAGCAAGAGGCTGTGGAAGCATTAGCTACTAATTTATCATTTATTTTCTCGTTATATTCTCATAACGGCCATTTGAGGTCCACATTATTTCTTCATTTCAAGAACACAGGCTTTGGACTCCCCCAGACCTGGGTCTAAATTCTGACTCTGAATCCACCTGTGTGACCTCGGGAAAGTTACTTTCCCTCCCTGAGCTTCAGTCTCCCCGTCCTTGAAATGAGGTTGTCGTCAGGAATAAGTGAAATGATACATGCAAGGCTCTCAGCCCAGGGCCTGGTACAAGGGAAACACTTTGATGGGTCATAAAAGATGAGAAAACGGAGAATCAGAGTGGTTGAGAGTCTTAGCCAGGGTCTCAGGGTTAGCAAGGGGCAGGCCCAGGACCAGAGCTTGGTGAGGCTGGACTTGAAGCCCAAGCATCTCCCTGCTGCTAGGCTGCCTCTCCCCTGGGCCTTAGTTTCCCCATCTGTAAGGCAAGTTGCAGAACTGAGAGGGCCTGCTGTGTGGTCAGCAGGGATGGGGGTTCTGGGTTCAGGCTGTAGGTGGCAGCCTTCGGACACCAGCTGGGAGGGGATGGAAGCAGCCCAAAGCCCAGATCAGGACAAGAATTATGTTTCCAGGGTCGCAGGTCTCTGCTCCATCCAGAGACACTCTCCTGAGCCCAGCCCCTGATCTGGCTCCCTGACAACTGCCCCAGTGTGGAAGCCACCTGTTTCCCTATCTGTTTGTTCCTTGCCCATCGTCCTGTGACTTTGGGACCCTCTCTCAACCTCTCCCAACTTTGGTGGCCTCATCTGGTCACCACACGAGCTCACTGCTGGTGAAAGTGCCTGACTTGTGGGTCAGTGGCTAGTGCTTATTGAGCGCCTGCTGTGTGCCAGGTTCTTTTCTAGGCACTTTACCTACATTAATTAAGTGAATCTTCCCACCAGCCCTGTAAGTGGCATTCCATTCCCCAGGATGGAAAATGTTCCAGCTCCTAGGGCCATGGTGAGGGCTCAGGGAGATAACGGAAGAAAATTGCTTTGAACAGGGCCAGGCGCTTGGTAAGTGCTACATACGTGATGTTATTGCTATTCCTGGCATTTCAAAGTTTACAAAAATCAAGACCGTCTCATGCTCCTTTGGGAAAGTGGGAGGCAGGGAGCAGGCATTATTGTTATCATTTTTGCTGCATTCATTCATTCATCCATCTATTCAATCTATTCATTCATTTATCATCAGTCCAGCCGCCATGCAATAACCAAGCTAGGGCTGGGTGCTCTGGGGAGCCCAAGAAAGAGGCTGGGGGCTCCCAGCATGACTCAGAGGTAGAAAACCCACTGGTCTCCAGGGGCTGCATGGCCTGTAGTGACTGGAGAGGGAGTCTCACTCCAGTGTTGCCTGTCAGGGATAGGGAGCCAGATCTTCTGATTTTTCAAGTAAATCTAAAAATCTATAGATTTTTGTGTGAAATGTACTGATCTTTTATCTTTTAAATGTTGGCAACCAATTTGCTTTAAACAAACTACTGTGTGGGTTGTGTCCTGCCTTTGGAATGTTTGAACCCTCTAGGAAACTGAGGCCCACAGACGTAAGGGAAACTTCCCGAGATCACGTAGTCTGTAAGGGGCAGAGCTAGTATTCAGAGCTAGGACTCCTGGGTCTGTGACCCCTTCACTAGCTCCAGAACATGTAGAATCGGTAGATTTGGGTTTTTTATCCTCCAGTGGGGATCACCTCCTGAGAGACACCACTGAGACTCAAATGGATGTTGCATTAATGCTGGAACCCCAGGCAGTGGGGAAGGAATTTTAGGACAGGGGGCCCAGACCTCAGCCTGCTCAAGTCATGTTGGGAAATGAAGTGCTGATACCCCACCCACACTTCCTGCTTATACACCTGTGCTGGTGTTTGCAGAGTTCCCAAGGACAGGCTGGGGACGACAAGGGGAAGTCACAGGAATTCCAGCTTCCTGCTTCCCTGAGAAACTCCACCCACCAGGTGTATGTCCAGCAGTTGGTGATCTCGGTGGCCAGGGCAGGGCTGGACCCAGCTGATTAGACAGTGGCCAGATCCCTTGGACACCAGTAGACAATGTATTTGGTTCAGTCCTCCAATGGCCCAGATGTGACTTGAGCCAGTCCCAATTACTCTCTGGGCCTCAGTTTTCCCATCTGTGTTGCAGAGTTGATGTTCCCAGTGACAGAGAGAGTGAATGTGGCAGCTCCATGGCTCTGCAGAGTATCAGGCCCAGCTTAAGGAAGGGGATTTTGCTCCTGGGAAAGGGGTCTTTGGGGTCCTGGGGAAGGGGCCAGGCTAAGGCTGCCCCTCAGCTCAGACCTTCCTATACTGTAAGATGCACTGAATTATCCATCTTCCAGCCTGGAAGGGATCCCTGAAGACAGCTTGTCCCACCCCCTCCCTGCCACAGAGATGCAGACAAGCACGCACCTGGCCTCTCATGGCACGTCTGCACCACCCACTCACCCCTCCTGTTGTTGAGCTGCTGTATGGGACAGAAACCTGACCCCTGGTGGCTGATCCCTGGCCCAGCCCTACCCTGTGCCTTCTCCCTGGCCTCCTTTCTGAAAGCAGCATAGTAGAGTAGAAGGTATGGGACAGAAACCTGACCCCTGGTGGCTGATCCCTGACCCAGCCCTACCCTGTGCCTTCTCCCTGGCCTCCTTTCTGAAAGCAGCATAGTAGAGTAGAAAGAGCTCTGCCACTCTTGAGCTCCAACAAGTTGCTTGGCCCTCCTGGGTCTCGGTTTCCCTATCTGTAAATTGGGGGTAATAATACCTGAGGACTGAATGCATACAAACATCCATTGCATGCCCGGCACATAGTGGGTGCTTGACCAGTGCCAGTTCCATCTCCTGTGGGGCTGCACACCCAAAGCCTCCAGGAGCCAGCACTTGGTTTCAGCTGAACTTCTGCACTGGTTTAATTCATCTGTTTCCGCATGCCCGGCACATAGTGGGTGCTTGACCAGTGTCAGTTCCATCTCCTGTGGGGCTGCACACCCAACGCCTCCAGGAGCCAGCACTTGGTTTCAGCTGAACTTCTGCACTGGTTTAATTCATCTGTTTCACTCTCAGCATGGCAGATGCTAGATGGAAAAATGCTGGCTCCAGTTTCCTGCCATTAACAGAAGGCACCATGTATCCCGGAGTCCTGACATGGCAGTGCCAGGAAGGAGCCTCCAGCCTCCTGGAGCAGCTTTGGGGTGGAGCTTCCCGGCAGACTGCTGGCCTAGGGGCTGGCCAGGGGGAGAGGCCAGTCACCCACACTCCCACTCCCCACAGCCTCTCAGTCCCCAGAAGCCCAGGCCTTCTGCTTGCCCTCCTGATTCCACCATGACGTTCCCCCGCAGCCCACGAGTTGCCCACTCTGGCCAGGTGCCCACCCCCCCTTTCCTGACTAATTCCACAGCCTCCTCGCTGTCTCTTGCATCCACTCTGGTCCCCCAAAGTCCTTCCTCCCACCTAGCTAGAGGGTTGTTCTAAACCCAGATATGACCTAGTTGCTCCCCATTTAACACCCTACCGTGCCCCCCCCATCCTCTAACCTTTGGCCTGTCCTTTCAAACCCTTCTCACTTTGGGCCTTAATAGGACCTCACTCTGGGGCTTCCAATGCCCATCACAGTGCTGAGCCTTTGCATATGCTGTGCCCCCTCCCTTTTGTCTGTTCTTTGTGTAATATTTGAAGCTGTGTGTGCCAGACACTTCTCTCTGCACACGGATGCAAACACAGACAGAAAGGACAAAGACCCTTCCCTCCTACGGCTGACATTCTAGTGGGGTGGTGGTGGGGTGCAGAAAATAAACTAGTCAGTAAATTTAGTCAGTAAATCATGTTAGATGGCAATCAGGACTGTGCTCAAAAAGTAAAGCAGGGAACAGGGACTGGAAGAGCTGAGGCAAGGAAGATGCTGGAATCTTAAACAGGGAGCCGGAGAACAGCCCAGCCCAGGGTCTTCCCACCTTGGGAAAAGCCTGGGCACCGGGGAGTCAAGGGGCTGAATCTGGGCCATTCCAGCAGGGCTTCCCGGAGGAGGCATCCGATGTTAACCTTGGAGAACGGGCAGAGGGAGGTTACTATGCAGGGTGCGAGAGCCCCAGTAGGAAGGATTCCTGATGAGTGCTGGGAGCTAATTCACTCCTGACCTGCTGGATGCCAGGCATGGGGCAGTCCTCACCCCAAGACTGAGCGTGGTGGGAAAGTCCTCAGAAATATGCATAACAGGGTCCAGGGGGAAAAAGAGAGTCCTTGTCCTGAGTCCTTGGCAGGCACCCCGTGATGGGTACAAACTCCATCTCAGTTCCTCAGGGAGTTACATTACTATTTGGAATAAACATAAATCTCAGTTTTTGGAGGGAAGCGGAAAGTCACAGGTATGGAAAAAGTTTGGGAAAAAAACCCAGATGTGGCCACCTTTCGGAAACGGAGAGACCGGGCTCGCCACCGCAGGGGGCGAACAAGCAGAGGCTGGGACTAGGAACCCAGGCCACTGACGCGCTCATTCACCTGCTTGCTCCTCGGTCATCTGTTCAGCACATGCTTGTGTCCAGCTCTGTGCCAGTCACAGGGGTGCCCTGCTGAGTAAAGTCATGTGTCCCTGCCCTCATGGAGTTTACAGGCCAGTGCAGAAAACAGTGTTGTGGTTTGCAGTGCTTTGAAGAAAAAGGAAGCATGGTTGGGGGCACTGTAGTTGTGTGGTCATCTAGGGCCGCCGTGAGAGGGGACAGCTGAGCAGATGCCCAAGTGCAGAGAAGGAGGGAGCCTCTGAATATGCAGGAAGAGCGTCCAGGCACGGGGAACAGCCAGTGCAAAGGCCCTGTCTGCACTGCCCCGTGTTCTGCCATGGCCTCTGGCCTCCGTCCCAGGCTAGGAGGTTGACCCCCAACACCCCCCTGCCCTCCCTACCCTCACCCCCCAGCCCTGCCACCAAAGGGAGGTTTGTTTAAAAAAACCACAGATATCCATGGAGATCCCTTCTGCTTCAGGGCTTGGTTTTCCCAGTGAGTGGCACTCCTGCCACCTGGGGTACACAGGGTGATTTTAGGACCTCCAGAGCTCTTTGGGGGTGGGAATGGCCTTGCAGGGGTGTCTGCCAGGACAAACATCTGCTTACTTTCAGAATAATGTATTTATTTTAAAATGTATTTAAGAAAAAATAACAAGCACATCAAACCTGATATTATTGCCAAGGACACATGGAGAAAAGGCTTTGTTTATTTCAATTCAAAGACTACACACAGGAGAGAGAATGTTAACAATTGCTGGATCTTGGAGAAGGGTGTATAGAGGGTGTTCATCTTCTATTCTTCCAACTTTTCTATGTAATTGAGAAATTTCAGAGTTCAGAATTGGTTGGGGGATATGAAACTAAGGAAATCCCCACTTGAATCTTCATTTAAAGATAGTTTCTCTTTTTTCTGCTCTCAGTCATAGAGCACAGTATTTAAAATGCAGGCTTTGGGCCCAGCTGCCTTTGTGTGGCTTCTGGCTGCAGCCGTGAGCCGATACTTAACCTGTGTTAGTCTCTTCATCTAAAAAGTGGAGATAATGACCCATCAAATCTTTGGGAGCTTGTGATAAGTTAATACATGCATGTCATCAGAATGGTGCCCTACAAGGTAGGGTCTCCATAAATTTGGGCTGTTCTATGGTTGGCCCCTTCCTTGGAGACCTCTCAGCAGAATCATTAATGTGGACGGTGGCAGAAAACCACATGGCACCTTGCCATGGCCCTGCACTGTGAGGGGGGTGACCTCCTACCTACTCTTATGTCTACACACACACACACACACACACACACACACGGACCCCAGCCAACTCTGCGCAGACTGCATTATGGCAAATCAATCAGATTTATTACTACTTGTATTAGGCTGTTAATTTTTTATTTCAGTTTTTAAAGTTTAATAATATTGTCTTGTTTTCACTGTTCATTTTTAAGATTAAAGTCTATTTGAGGCAAGTCATGCTGGTTTTCCATTGGCAGAAACAATGAAATATTTCTTTTTAAAATAAAGTTTGTCAGTCACTCTCTGAACTATCTTCACAATATTTCTGTAAATCTAAAACTGTTTTAAACTTAAAAAGTTTGTCAAAAAATCCAGGTTCAATTTTTTTTAAAAGCTTTTAGAGAAAAATGAGTTGATTAAAGGAAAGTATTAAATAAATACTGGCTCTGGAGATTTGCAGATATGGATGGGAGGGAAACACTGCTTTGCTGGGAACCTGTTCCAGCCTGCTCTCCTCCCGGCCCTGATTGAGTGTGCTTGCAGAACACCTTGGGAGGCAGGGAGAGGGGAGAGGAGGGATTATGGGTGATGGAGCCCGGAGCTGTTTGGGGGTGGGAGCAGCCTTACAGGGGTGTCTGCCAGGGTCCCTCTCAGAGGTGTGACAGAGTGAGTTTAATGACAGGTGAAGGGATGGTGAAATGCCCTGAGACTAGCCACAGTGGGGAGCAGGTACCACGCAGGCCCAAAGGGCAAGGCAGACAGCTCTATGAGTGAGGGCCACCGACAAGAGCTGCACAGAGGAACACAACTGGCTCAGCAGGGAGGGAACCAGGGAATAGATCCTCCAGCCTCTCTCTCCTGCCACCCTCAGAGCTGCTGCTGCCCACTGGTGAACCCATGGCAAGCCAGAGCCAGGGGAGCTCACTGGTGCAGTCCAGGGAGCAGAGAGAAGGGTGGGGGGTATCTGCAGGGGCAATCGGAGACTACCTAGTCCTGGCAGCTGGGGGTGGGAGGGCTGCTGCAGACACTCTCAGCAGATTGTGGAAAGAGCCTGGAATCCAGAGTCAGAGCTCACCTGCACCCCTGTGTCACACCTGCTGTGTAGTACAGGATGTGTCCAGCCACTGGGGCAGCCAGTGCTCCCTCCCAGGAGTGCGCAGAAGCTATAGCAAGTCAGTGCAGAGTGTGTGTGAGCCCTGGGCACACACTAGGCTTGCTGGCCAAACAGAATGTCATCTGCCCCTTCCAGGAGAGGACAGAGCCCCTCCCATCTCCTCACTGCCACCAGCAGGTGCTACGCTCTACCGCCTCTGCCTTAGCCACTTTGGGACAGCAATGTGCCCAGCACAGGTCACTGTTGGTCCCGTCACCAGCAGTTTGTCCACACCAGGCCTCCTGAGTGGCATGCTGGGATGTGTCTTACTGCCTCAAATCCCACCACACTGTGTCTCACGTCGTCCACTCCTTCATGGTACAGAAGAGGAGCCCAAGGTCCAGAGAGGCGAGTGACCAGTGCAAAGCCACATGACAAGTTAGTAGCAGGTTAGTGGGATTGGTGGGGAGGCCCTTTCTCTGGAACTGGCCTGATTTCCTGGCCCAAAGGGCTTCCCCAGGGTGCGAGAGAATCCTGGTCAAGGCTTCTGGGTGTCTATAATTTTCCAACCTAATTAAACACCTGCAAATCTATTTGCCAGCTAATGATACAGAAGGAGCCCTGAGGAATTTAGGGAGGGAAAGAGACAAAACAAAACATCATTCAAATTGAAGGAACAAATAAACACAGTCCTGCAGGAGTGCAAGTACCGAGGCGAGTTCCGGTCATTTCAACACCCACCCAGCCCTATCAGGCCACCCCTCTCCCAATCTTTTATGGATAGTTGATTGCTTCTTGGCCTCAGCTAAAGAGATTGCCAAAGTATCTTGAAGCCCCTCTTCCCTCCATGGCTTCCCTGGGCCCAGCAGGAAAACTCCTGGTTCTAATCCCTGCCTGTGCTGTGTGGCCTTGGGTGCATGCCTGCCCTCTCTGGGCCCCAGTCTTTCTCACCTATATAAAGGAATAATGGCTCCTCTCCTCTTGTTCTCATCCTGCCAGTCCAGGAGGTGAGAGAACAGCCCCCATTTTCCTCTCTCTCCCCCTCATCTGACAGCTGCACCATGCTCCAGCCTCATTGAACTTCCTCCCACTCCCTGAACATACCACGTGAGATGTGGTATGTGAAGGTGTGTTAGATTTTGCTACGTAATAAACCACCTCCCAATGCAGTAATTGGTTTAAACAATAAGCATTTACAGGCCAGTGGGACTGTTCTGATCTCGCTGGGTTTATTGCTATACCTGAGTCAAGACTTCCCTTCTGTGAAGGATTGATGACAAATTGGCCCCTGTTCTCCACATTCCCCCCACATTGTGCCCCTTGCAATGTGACTTCACAGTTCTTCACATCAAGAGGGGGAATGACTTGCCCAAGGGCTATTGTCCTACCCCTCAAGCCCAGGCTGGCCTTATGACTTGCTCTGGCCAATAGAATGTGGCACAATGGTGATGGCCAGTTCTGATCTTCCACCATAAGGGAGAGCTTCCATTTGTTCTCTTGGGCCCCTGTCACTGCTGCCATGAGAACAACCTGGAATAGGCTGATGGAGCATGAGAGACCCCCAGTAGAGAGGTCCAGTCGTCCCAGCCTAGCCAACCTTGACCTGAGAGCCCCCAGTCAACCAGGTGACCAACTGTCTCAGTTTTCCCAGGATCAAGGAATTTCCTGGGACACGGGTCTTTCAGTGCTATCTTTGGAAAAGTCCCAGGTAAACCAGGATTGTTGGTTACCCTGTAGCTGACCTACCAGCTAACTCAGGTGCAGGAATGAGCCCAGCTGAGATCAGAACTGCCTCACTGGCCTGTAAATTCTTATTGTTTTAAACCAACTACTGCATTTGGGAGCTGGTATGTTACACAGTGAAATCTGACTGATACACCCTCTCCATCTCTGTGTGAAGAACTCAGAATTGCTACCCATGGCTGTGCAGGTTGTACACTGCACGACTGTAGGGGGAGCCAGTCACAGAGACCATGTGGTGAACGGCACTGCTTGGAATGGTACAAAACAGAAGCTCTGGATAAACTCATCAGGTCCCAGTTCAAATATCACCTCCTCTGTGAAGCCTTCCCAGACTCCCCTGGATCTAATTTATTGGAGGAAAGGAACCTTCTGTGCTAAAAATAGCACAGGTTTTAGAGTCAGACAAGCCTGGTTCAAAGGCTCTGCCACTACCACCTTGGGCCAGTCATTTTAACCTCATTTGGAAATTTGGAATGACAATACTTGCCATCCTCTGGGATTGTTACGAGGAAAGAGTACATGAACAGATCCTGGCAAAAAGCAAGTGCCAAGGTAGTGTGTGCTTCATGAAAGAATGAAGCACAAGCAGTTTCCCTTTTCACTTCTGAATTCTCTTTTCTCTTCTCTGTTCCCACTGCTGGAGACTTCCCCAGGCTCTGAGACTTTCTTTCCCCACAAACGCAGTCACCTCCTCCCTGTTTTTTTAATTTTTTAAAAAGTATCATACAGTAAAAGTTACTTTTTTTTTTGATGTACAGTTCTATAAATTCTAATGTATGTATAAATGTGTGTAACTGCTATGGGTTGAATGTGTCCCCCAAAGTGTCATGTATTAGAAACTTAATTCCCCCAATTAAGTGACAGTGTTAAGAGGGTAATAATCTTATGATAGTTGAGAGGTGGGACCTTTAAGAGGTGATTAGATTGTGAGGACTGTACTCTCATGAATGGATTGATCCATTCATGGAGTAACAGGCCTGGCTCTGATGGCTTTACAAGGAGAGTGAATGAGCAGTTTAGCTCTCTTGCTCAAGCCACTCACCATGTGACACCTTGCATCACTGTAGAGCCACTATCAACAAGGCCCTCACCAGACGTGTTCCCTGAACTTTGGTCTTCTCAGCCTCCAAAACTGTAAGAAATAAATTTAATTTCTGTATTCATTACCCAGTTTCAGGTATTCTATTATAAGCGATAAAAACAGACTAATACAGTAACCACCATCATAATCAGGATTCAGAACAGTTTCATCACCCCAAGGTACTTTCTTTTCAAAATATGTATTTTTTAATTTAAACATTTTGGAAAGATAATACATATGCTGTGTAAAAAAAATATTTAAACATATAAAATTTACTCAGTAAACTGTGTCTCCCACCCTTGATTGCTCCTCAGATGCAATTTGTAGTCCCTACTGCATTCTTCCGGAGATATTTTATGCGTTTACAAGCATAAACTTGTAGAACTCTTCTGCACACCCCAGTTTTATACGACTGGAAATGCATCTTTCTTTTTTGTACTTAATGTATTTTGGAGATTGTTTCAGATCAATAATAATCCTAGCCTACACAAACATGGTACTTAGCATACATCAGGTACTGATCTAAATGCCTAAAGTGTATTTATTCATTTAACTCTCAGCACAATGATTCAAGGTAGGTGGCATTATTATTACTATTGTTATTGCTGTAGTTATTGTTGTTATTACTATTACCAATTCCATTTCAGAGATAAGAAAACCGAGGCACGGAGAGTTTAGGCTAAGTAACTGGCCCAAGATCATACAGTCAGTAAGTAGCAGAGCTGGAATTAGGACCCAGGCATTCTGGCTCTGAGAGTCTGTCTTCTGAGAAACCACACTAAACTACTTTGGTGTGCTTCAAGCAATTTCAAGGAATCCCATTTCTTGACACAGTCATTTATTTAACCAGCCTCCTCCTGATGGCCATTATTTGCCACCGTGAATGAGGCTGCACTGGATATCTCTGTCATTTGTCTTTCTGGACATAGGGAAGTGTATCTGTTGAATTAATTCCTAGAAGCTGAATTCCTGAGTCACAAGGTGAGTGCAGTTTTATATCTGATAAATATCACCAAATTGTCTTCCCAAGAGCTGATCAATCTATACTCCCATCAACAAGGCAGGAGAGAGCTTACTGCCCTATACTCCAACGCAGGATATTTAAAAATATTTTGATCTATGCCATCTAATGCAGGAAAATGGTAATTTGATGTAGTTTTCATTGGCATTTTTGTAATTGAGCATGGACATCTTTTCATATGTTTAGAAGCCATTTGCATATACTTTCAGCAAACCATCTGTCCGTTTCCTGTGCCCGTTTTTCTGTTGGGTTATTAATCTTTTAAAAAATGTGGTCTCTCTTTCTATAATAGTTTATTCATTTTCTTTTAATTTTATTCATGCTATTTTTCCCAATCAGACATGGTTAATTTTAGTGTGGTCACATTCATCTTTTCTTTGGCTTCTGGGTTTGAGTCATTTTGAGAAAGGCCTTCCCCTTGCCCAAGTAAGACCAACAAAAGAATTACCCATGTTTGCTTCAGCACTTCCATGGTTTTATTTATTCACCTTTAAACCTTTGACCTGTCCAAAATTAATGTTGGTGTGAAAAATGATATGTGGTTCCAACCTACTTTTTTCCAGTTGCCTCAACATCACTAAGTAATATATTTTTACCCACTCATTGGAAATGAAACTAAATTCTCATATGTGTTTGTGTCTGATTCTGAATTCTTTATTTTTTTTATCATCTTCCCAGTTTTTTGTGTCTGTTTGTGGTCTAATTTACATATAATAAAATGCAAAGATTTTAAGTGCTCAGTTCAGTGAGATTTGGCAATTGTATATACATATAGCTACTCAAAACAAGACCTAGAACATTTCCATCATCCCAGAAGATTCCCTCATGCCCCTTCCCAGCTAGTGTCCACTCTCACTATCCCAGAGCATCTGTGAGTTTTTTGTCATCATAGATTCGTTTTGCTTGTTCTAAAATTTTATCCAGGTTGTTATGTGTATCAGTAGTTTGTTTCTTTTTATTGCTGCACAGTATTCCATCGTATGCATATTCCACAGTTGGTAGAGCCAGTCTCCTATCAATAAACACCTGGACTGTTTCCAGTTTTGGACAACTGTGAATAAAGCAGTTAGGAAAATTCTTGTACAAATCTTTTTTGTGAATATCTTTTTTCATTTCTCTTGGGTGGAGTTGCTAGATTGCAGGGTAGGTATATGTTAGTTTTATAAGAAGCTATCACACTTTTTTCCAAAAATGGTTATACCATTTTATATTCCCATCAACAATATATAAGAATTCTAGTTGCTCCATAGCCTCGCTTATATGAGTATTTGGTATTATTAATCTTTTCAGTTTTACCCATTCTGGTGGGTGTATGGTTGTTTCTTATTGTAGTTTAACTTCCGTTTACCTGATGACTAATAGGGTTGAGCACTTTGTTTACTTATTGGTCATTTGCATAACTTCTTTTTTGAAGGGTCTGTTCAACTCCTTGGCCTATCTTAAAAATTAGATTGTCTTTTTTATAATTGCGCTGTAGGAGTTTTTATATATCCTTGATATCAATCCTTTGTCATATATATATATGTACGTGTGTTTTGCAAATATTTTCTACCAATCTGTGGCTTGCCCACTCATTTTCTCAGTGCTGTCTGTTGGTGGGAGAAGCTTCTAATTTAAAAGTCTAATTTATCAGGGCCTCTCTTTTATGATTATTTTATGTTCTG
>NW_007730378.1:0-60731 GCF_000696425.1 Galeopterus variegatus
TTCTCACTTATTGGTGGGAGCTAAAAATAAATAAATTCACACACACACACACACACACACATACAAAACCGGGGCGGGGGGGAAGAATATATAACAACTACAATTCCTTGAAGTTGATACGACAAGCAAACAGAAAGGACATTGTTGGGTGGGAGGGAGGAGAAGGAAGAGGGAGGGAGGTTTCGGTAATGGGCCACAATAATCAGCCACATTGTATATCGACAAAATAAAAATTAAAAGAAAAAAAGAAAAAAAAGTGTTGCTTAATAAATTATATATAACTTTATGGGCTGGCCCGGTGGCGCACTGCTACAGTGCGCCGCTTGGGAGCGCGGTGGCGCTCCCGCCAAGGGTTCGGATCCCACATACAGACCGGTTCCCACTCACTGGCTGAGCGAGGTGCAGACGCAACACCGAGGGTTGCGATCCCGTTGCCGGTCCCGGTCCGGTGCTGGCGCGACACTGAGGGTTGCGATCCGTTGCCGGACACGAGGAAAGACAAAAAGGAAAAATAAATAAATAAATTATATATAACTTTAGAAAAACAGATCAACGTAATTTTTGAAAATCTTTTCTAAATTATATATGCATATATGTGGTAGACATATAGTTAAAAATTGATTCCTTAGGTAATGTGCAATATATGATCAGGAAGTTAGCACTATTTTAAGAGGCTTATCTTAGAGTCTTGGTTAATCCAACAGTATTCAACTGACAATGTGTTCATTCAGTATCATTTAGGGTTCTTATGGTTAAAGGGAGGATAAATTTTAGATTTGCATTAATATCTGCAACTGTAAAGAGAAGATTCCTAATATACTTTGAGATTGTCAGACGGAAGAAAATAAACTCTTTATTAACAAAAAAAAAAAAAGGAAACTTCAATATAGCTGCTTATAAAAGAAATGAAAGTGTCAAATATTTTAACAAGTTTGGTTTCAGGCCTTGAAAAGAATGTTTCCGAGGAGCTCTTTAAAAAACTTATACAGCTCCTGGAGGGGCCACAAGAGAGAAGGATTAGCCGTGTCATCCTTGATCAAAAAGGTGATAAGCACAGCAAAAGCCCCAGGGGCCATTGGTCCCTACAGCCTTTGTTGACAGGACACTTACATTTCAGGACAGCTAGGCATGGACCCTTCTAGTGGACAGCTTGTGGCCAGGAGGGGCAGTAGAAGAAGCTAAACAAGCTCTTACAAACATGGGTGAAATTCTGAAAGCTGCAGGCTGTGACTTCACTAGTGTGGGAAAAACAACTCTTTTGCTAGCTGACATAAATGACTTTGGTACTGTCAATGAAATCTACAAGCAGTATATCAAGAGTAGTTTTCCTGCTAGAGCTGCATACGAGGTCGCTGCTTTGCCCGAAGGAGACTGTGTTAAGATTGAAGCCATAGCTGTCCAAAGATCTCTCACAACCGCAATAACTATAAGTGGGCCCAGTGTTGTTTAGTCTGGAATTTTCAGTATGTTTTAAAATTAACATCTGAATCTTTACAATTGATGAAAGTGTAAGTTTGACTAAAATATCTGAAGTTATTATGGAAATACCACATAATAGGGAGAATTGAACACGAATTGAAGATTAGATAATGAATTCAGCTACTGATGTTATAAATTACACTTATGTACACTTATTACTGAATGTAGGAGAAGAGACCCTTGTTACATAGTTACTCAAATAAATGAAAAGGAAATAACATGTAGGAAAGATGAGTTATTTTTCCTGAGAAATAATCAAGAGCATACCTAATTCAATTATATCCTATTAATTTACTGATGTGAAATATCTAGTTCTTACATGAGATATGTGATTCTGACACATGCTTGAGTACGATTAAAGTATTTAAATTTGAATGGTAGAGGTAAAGGAGAAGAGAGTGGACCAAAATTTTATATAGATAACATTTTTCTAATGGAAATAAAAGACATGCAGATTTTTAAAAATTAAGAAAAACTTATACAAATGTATAATCTTAAATTTTTCTAGCTATGCAAAAACTCAATATCTTTTAAATAAATGATTTCTAGTGGGTTAACAAAGCAAGAAAAAGAGGGATTGTTAGAAATAGAAAGAAAAAAGGGGAAGCAGCCCATTTAGAATACAATTATATTCTTCATGGAGAGGTAAAATTTCATCTTGCCTTGTTCTCTTTGTTAGGGAAGAGCCTCCAACCTTTGGATGGCAAGGAGTAAACCTGCTGCCATCCAGAGGTTCTGAAAGTAGACAACCTGAAAATCAAAGTAAGACTCAGCACAGCAAACAGCAGGGGCATCAACATGGTAGCTCTGGTTCCCATGCTCCCAAGTCTCATGGAGTGATGTGATGGGCCCACATGGAGACTATGTGCTCATGAGTTGCGCTGAGGAACCCAGGGCCAAGGGATCCTTGCCTTAGTTCTTACCAATCAGATTGAAATAAGGTTATGTTGGTGTGCTTATAAGAAAGGAGCTGAGGAATCAGGCACAGCAAACAGTCCTGCTATTGAGAGGGTGTTATGTACAGCAAAATAGTTCAGATCCGGCCATGCGTACGTGAGTGTTTTGGTTTCTTAGCACAAACCCTTTTTTCTTTCTTTCTTTCTTTCTTTTTTTTTTTTTTTTGGCAGCTGGCCGGTAGGGAGATCCGAACCCTTGATCTTGGTCTTCTCAGTGCCATGCTCTGCTCTCCCACATGGTCAGCATGAGGATGGGGATGGTAAACCCAGCAGCAGGGTTGTATTGCCAGTTGCAGCTGCTGCCTGACCCAGATGGATCATGATTGTTTTGTGATGTGTAATGCTGGATCTAGGGGACAAAGAAACTGTGAAATACTTCTCCCTTCCCACACCTCCTAGGCACTAAGGTATTCCTTCCCCAGGTGCCAGGGTTATTACTCTTTACATGGCCACATATTCCATTTGTTCTAAGTCAGTAGCCACTATTTCTCATTTTACCCAGCCATTCCCCACCTCCACCCAGATGGGTTAAGGCTCATGGGAACTGGGCACAGTGGTAGAACTTGCAGCAGCCCATGATGTCCTCTAACACTGCCCAAGCAGGCCACTGTAGGAGTGAGTACTCTAGGGTTCATGAATTTTACCAACTGATTATTATTCTCATAGTCAAGCAGTCTTCCATACCTAACAACTTAAACCAAGTGGTAGCAGAAGCAAAAGGTTGCAGTCACCTTACCCCTGTTGCCTAACTGCCACCTTAAGATGAAACCAGTTAGGCTTCCAAGACACTAGGGCCAGTGGAAAAAATAGGAGTGGCTGGAGATTATCAGGGTAAAAACACAGATAGGCGCACCAGTCTCCTGTTCCTCCACCTCTTCCATCCTAACCTACCCTAAGCAATTGGAAATTTTAAAGATCAGAAAAATTATCTGTCATGTGCATATTCTAGAAATATCTAGTATAGATAGTCACAAATGTCTATGATAAAGAAAGAAAAAATTTAATAAACCATGTTTTTTTCACTTTAAAAAATATAGACAAGTAAGTTTAAATAGTAGCCTTTGTTACTATAGTTACAAGATAAAAATATCTTCTCCTGGTTTCAATCTATAAAATTAATGCAAGCCATTGTTCTAGTTTATATATAATTAAGGCCAAACTTCTCAAGATTTAAACTTCCTAAATTTCCTATATTGGTCTTACAGGTCAAATAAGTTATCATTGTTTCCACAGAATGTTGAAGATTACAAAATATAAAATGGTTTTTCACTAAATGAAATTTTAATGACATGTCTTTTAAAAGGGTTTAAGTTTATAAGTTTCTTATAATTCTATGGATTATAAAGCCTTAATGTATTAGCTAAAATTGTAATTTCCAGTATTTAGTTAGCATTTGCTAAGGTTTAAAATAGTACATTGAATTCATTGACAAATCATCTTTGGATACTTGGACAATTTCTAAGTAAAAAAAATGTATACAACTTTGGTCACTAAACATAGTTTCAATTACCATTATTCTTATATATCATAAAGTGGTTGTAAGTTAACAGAATGTTCCAGTACTTTGGATGATATTATGTACTTATTTTCTCACCTTAAAATTTATAAAAGTAATCTAAAAAGTGTACTCAGAGAAAATTAGCTAGATGGTTCTTGGTTTCCTGCCTACTAGTTTTCTCTGGGTTTGGAGAAAACAAAAGTTGACACCTTAGATTAAAGGAGATAAAAATAATCAAGACTATACATGGTATGATAATTACATAAAATACGAATATGAATACAAGAAAATGGATATGATTTCTCTGTTACTTTAGGAAATTATTAGTTTGTTAAAATAGTAATTTCAATGTTATACATTACTTAATATGCTAAGACTAATTGTATTTTAAAATGAGAGTTAAAGCCTTTCATTTTATTGTGCCTTTTCATAGCTACATATTTATGTCCAAACACATTCAAATAAAAGTGTATTAGGGGGCTGGCCAGTTAACTCAGTTAGAGCACGGTGCTGTAACACCAAGGTCAAGGGTTCAGATCTCCACATGTGTCAGCCACCAAAAAAAAAGAAAAAAGTATATTAAGGAGTGATATCACCAAAAATTACAGAGTAGGGTACTCCAGGGCTCCATCCCTCCACAAAAGCAACTATTGAGCCGGCAAAAACTGTCATAATCAACTTTTGCAGAACTCTGTAATCTAGTCAAACACTCATAACAACCAGGGGAAGGGTTAGTGATGACAGAAACTGCTGCATTGTAGTAAAAGAGCACCCACCTATAATCTCCCACACCCCAGATTGGTGTCAGCCATGAGGACTGCAGCCCACACTCCTGCTGCAGGTTGCTAGTGCCAAAGGGAGCAATATGGATCATATTCTCAAACAATTGTGGTTGTGGGTTTTGACTTGTCTGGTGGCTCCCTAAAGGACTGACACAAGTCTTACCTTTGTTTCACTCAACTTCAGAGTGTTCTCAGGGCTGGGGTAGCTTGCCAAGTCACTTTTGCCAACAGCATTATAAGGCACAAGTATTGGCTATAGCAGTCTGAGGCAAGAGACAATAGTTAGGACAATAAATAGACCAAAGGCGCTGGGATGGAAAAAATTTGGAAAGGATATGCATGGAGTATAAGGACTTTTAAAGCTCCCATGTATACCTAGGAATCAAGAAGGCCACATGCTTGCTAGGGGTGGATGCATGTTCAGAAAAGACCTGAAAAGACCCTAAGCTTTCACCTCTGGCTGGCCTTCAGTCTCCAAGCCAGCAGGATGTAAAGGTTAAGGCAGAGTTGTAAATGGCCTGGCTAAGTGTTGAAGGAGTGCTCCAACATGGAGCCAATCTGCAAAGACTGGGAAAGTCTTTTTTTTTCTTCTTCTTCTCTTCTTCCTTTCCCCACTCCTCTCCCCTTTCCCTCTCCCCATTTTTTCCCTACCTCTTCCCCCTCCTGTTTTCAGCTCTTGATGGTTCAGGAAACTCTATAAAACACTAACTGACCAGTAAGCTAACAGAACAGAGACTTCAGTGGCACATATGACAAAGAATACAGACTTTACAAAAATAGTTTTGAAAAGTCACTAAACAAATAACAACATATAGATAAGTAAAATAGAATCTGGAGTCCAGAAATAAACCCATGTATCTATAGCCAATCGATTTTTGACAAGGGTGCCAAGACCATTCAATGGGGAAAAACTGTCTCTTTTACAAATGGTGCTGGATAACTGGATATCCACATGCAAACAAATGAAATTGGACCTTTACCTTATACCATGTACAAAAATGGATCAAAGACTTAAACGTAAGAGGTAAAACCTTTATAGTTTTAGAAGAAAACATAGGAGTAATCTTCATGACCTTAGATTTGGCAATGGATTCTTAGATAGATATGACATCAAAAGCACAGCAATAGAAGAAAAAATAGATACACTAGACTTCACCAGAATTAGAAACTTTTGTGCATCAAAGGACACTATCAAGAAAGTGAAAAGACAATTTACAGAATGTGAGAAAATATTTGCAAATCATATATTTTATAAGGATCTAGTATCTAGAATATATACAGAACTCTTGCAACTTAACAACAAAAGAGAAACAATCCAATTTTACAAATGTGCAAAGGACTTGAATACACATTTCTCTAAAGAAGGTACACAAATGGCCAATAAGCACATGAAAAGATGCTTAACATTACTAATCATTAGGGAAATGAAAGTCAAAATCACGAGATACCACTTCACACCTATTAGGATGGCTATCATCAAAAACCAAAAAATAACAGGTTTTGGTGATGATGTGGAGAAATTGGAGCCTTGTTATATTGATGGTGGGAATATAAAATGGCACAGTTAGGGCAGTTCTTAGAAAAGTTAAACCTGTAATAACCATACGACCCAGACAATTCCACTCCTGTATGTATACTCAAAAGAATTGAAAACAGATATACAGACAATACTTACATACAAATGTTCATAGCAGCACTGTTCACAATATGTCCACCAACCAATGAATGGATAAACAAAATGTGGTATATCTGTATAGTGGAATGTTATTTAGCCATAAAAAAGGAGTGAAATATTGATACATGCTACAACATGGATGAATCTCAAAAACACGCTAACTGAAAGAAGCCAGATGTAATAATATTGTATGATTCCATTTATATGAAATACTGAGAACAGTAAATCCATAGAGACGGAAAGCAGATTAGTGGTTGCCAGGGACTGGGGAGAGGAGAGAATGGGGAGTGACTGCTTAATGGGCATGAGGCTTCCTTTTGGGGTGATGAAAATATTTCATAACTAGATAGAGGTGATGGTTGCACAACATTGTCAATGTGCTAAATGCCACTGAATTGTATACTTCAAAATGATTAATTTTATGTTATGTGAATTTTACCTCAATATAAAAGTATATTAAGATCATTTTTTAAAAAGGTAATGGGAATGGTAAAAAAATTAAGGGTATATTCAATGTCAATAGACTTATTTATTTAAAAAGGTGTATAAATACTTTGCTGCAAATTATTACGTAGATGATATAGAAAAATAGTAAAACTAGATTTGGATTTTTTTTTTTTGTAAAACTGCTGAGTAATTCTCTGCCTGGATAACACAAGTTCCTGTTATGACCTATTTAAAAGTCATAGGACATATTTTGTTAAGACCTAAAATATTCTTTTAACTCTGTACTTCTGGCAAACTCTTGAATAATTTCATCCAAAGTTTCTTATTTTTTAAAAATTAAGTCCCTAAAAAGTCACTGTTAATTATTAATTACTGTGGTTTGAAAATATTTATAACTATATGTTGGATTTTTAAAATTATGACTTACAGGGATGGATGGTCAATTAGCCCACTTGAGAGTCCATGGTGCTGATGACACCAAGGTCAAGGGTTCAGATCCCCGTACTGGCCAGCCACCAAAAACCCAAAAAATAAAAAATAAAAATATGACTTATGTTAATGTTTTGTCTCCTGACAGTCCTTGGCTTTGTTTTTCAGTTATCAGACCTTAAATATGAAATAATAAAACAAAATGTCTTTTATGCCTAAAATGTCTTTGGATTTCTTGGAATGGTCTCACAAAGATTTGCTTCTTCACCTTATAAAAAGGAAGGGTAATGGAAGTAGTTAGTTTTATTTCAGCATTCTCCACGTTTAAGTAACACAAACTATTGTGAGAACTCTTTTGTTTCCCGAAGTTAAGATTGTGGGGAAAGATGAGGGAAAGGGGGATGGAGGAGACTCACAAATCAAAAGACTTGAATCTTCCTAGGTTACTTATATATAAATTAAATAGATTAAATACATTTCAATGATGATGTACTTTTCAAGTTAAAGGAAATATACTCATCTTCTAGCACATAGACTGGTACAATAACTATCTACAAAGTTATTTTCTTTCTGTGTTTCAATTCCCTTGTCAATTGGACAATCTCGGTATATTTTAAGACATAAATCAAAAAGTGCTGCAAATCTGTCAATAATATGTTCTTCCTTCCAGGGTAATTTTGACTACGTCCTTATAAATTAATTGTGTTATACCCTAAGAGAGGATTTCACTCTCTTCTATTCGGCTAGTGCCAATTTACATAACACATTAGCCAGAGATGTTCAGTCATATTAGCAAGGCAGAGATAAAATGACTAATTTTTTTTTTTTTTTTTTTTAAAGATGACCGGTAAGGGGATCTTAACCCTTGACTTGGTGTTGTCAGCACCACGCTCTCCCAAGTGAGCTAACCAGCCATCCCTGTACAGGGATCCGAACCCGTGGCCTTGGTGTTATCAGCACCATATTCTCCCAAGTGAGCCACAGGCCAGCCCAAAATGACTAATTTTTAAACCTGCATTGGCGAGAACACTTTAAAGATACAGCCAAGGATGTTTTTAGTGCATGAAAACATAATTCTGTTGAAAATGTAAAGATGGGATAGAAACTGGAGCCAAAGCCTCAAGCCTCCTTTAAAAACCTCCAAATGAATTGTATTTAGTTGCCCCCAGCTATGGATATAAATATGTTTGGCCATTATATGTCTATTTTGAGAATCATAAGGCTTATCAAAAAGATAACTTTAACGAGAGGAAAAAAATTGCTTGTCTTTGTCGTTTTCTACTTGGGAAAAATATTTTTTCTCTCTAGTAATGGAAACACTTATCTACTCTAGAATTGTTGCTGAATAGCTTTGTAAGATATTACATCTTGCTCAAAATCTACACTGCCCATATCACCTTCAGGTATGAAAAGAGTATTCACGGCATCTTCTAAAAGAATGGTCTCAAACAGCAGCTCTTTTGCCCCCCAGGGAATATTTGGCAATGTCTGGAGACATTTTTTGTTGTCACAACTCAGGGCAGGATGCTGCATCGAGTCTGTAGAAGCCAGGGATGCTGCTAAACATCCTACAATACACAGGACGGCCTCTTCACAACAAAGATTTATCTGGTCCAAAATGTCAGTAGTGCTAAGGTTGAGAAACCTTGCTCTAAACCAACCTGTTCACAGTTTAAAACCCAGAGAGTTTGTCTTCTGGGAAAAAGATGACAGAAAGAAAACCCTCTAATCTTGATGAGAAGGACATTACCAATTACTGTTAACTAACACAACATACTCCAGGATATTGATTCTTGGACCCATGTCTCTCAAAGAGATATAAGCCACCCTTAAATGCCTGAAAGACTGTATCAGCTGGAGAATTCAAACTGAAGATTCTTCTAAGTCTTTCAGAAGCAATGACAGCACGGAGTAGACTGCTTTCACCCAAGACCCATAGTACAAGATATTTTCCCCCTTTTTACCAGTTTAAGGCTTAGATTGTTGACTTCTTCAACTGTGATATCTATGGTCCTATTCTTAATATTGTTCTTTGTAGCCTTAATCACTCCTTGGTATAAACCCTACACCTGGCTACAATTTGCTCATGATTTAGCTAAAACATAGAATTAAATGAACTGTTGAGTTTGTACTAACTTTCTACTCAACTTCCTTTGGTACATATTCCTTGCGATCAACCAGTTAGTTTCCTAGGTAATTGGACTTAACACTAAGAGACTTTATAGTTGACAAAAAAATTGTATTTTAAAAATTAGGTAATTTAGCTAATACCCCCATATCTGGCTCTGTGGATTCTTCAGATTGGGGATAAAACCTGTTGTCTTAGTTTGATTCTGACATACTTGAGTCCTAACTTAAAAGTGTACTACAAAGTCTAACTAAAAAATCTTCTGTTAGTATTTGTCTGTGTTACAGTGTTCAAATGTATGATCTTCAGAGTTTTAAATGCTGCTATTTAGTCATTGTATCACAGAAGCCCCAAATCTGAGATGGCACTCACATACTGTTTGCCTATTCCAAAGAACTCGCCCAATAGTCCAATAGGTAGAGACATTGGTTTATTAGACTTACAGGAGTTGTTGATGGCAGCCGGCCAGCTAGATATCTGCGCCACCATAGGGTACATACAACAGTTATATGATGAACAGATCAAAGTAGGGGTATAAATCATTTGCAAGCTTACATGCAGACCCTCACCCAACTCACATAACTCAGAGCACAGGAGTTCTGGCTGAGTAGGTAAGTTAATCTATTTGCTACACTTCTGGTGCCAGAGTGTTTTAGCACCAGCTTGCTAATTCATTTACTTAGGGTCCCTGCTTCCTCCAGTCTTCCCTTTGTCTTAAAGGGGATGTGCCTTTCCTTAGGTAACTACCTTGGCCAGGGGTAGTTTCCTGGGAGGAGGGGGAACTCTGGTATGCCTGGGGAGGGGGAATAGGACTATGTCCAGCATTTACCCTACAGTCATTGTCGCATAAATTGACTCAACAGATCATCTTACAATGAAAGAAACATGAAGAATTGACTTTAATTCAACTGTCTGAACAGCCTTCCAATCAATGGAACTCAGACAGTGGTGCAGATATGGATTTCACAAAATAATATCCTATGGGCTGAATTTCATAGCCCTTGGCCAAAAGAAGGAACTGAGAAAGTAAAAATTAGCTCAGAGTGAGACAGTAGAAATCTGCCTAGCAATTCATTAGGCTGGAATAATACACAGATAAAGTCAGCTGCACAGTTAACAGGAAATAATATCTCCCATAAGGACATGCTGCAGGTGTAAAGTGTCATAATAACCACCTTCGTTTGGTGACTACTGCTGTCATACTCACTGAGAAACTTTGTTCTCTAAAATCATAGACTAACAGTAACTTTGCTGTTTGAAATTATATCTTTAAAAATAACATATTGCACCCTTGCCTGGAGGATCTAAGTCACTTTGACATAGAGAAGCAGCCACGATTTCCACCCTAGGTGTAGAACTTCAGATAGCGGTTCTGGATTCAGTATTCTACATATATCCTAACTTCAAACATTCCAAGAAATCCAAGAGTTCACTTCACAGTTTAGAGCTAATGTTGAGCCCTTTACACTCAGCCTTGCTTTGAGCCTTCCAAAACACTGCTTTATTTAAATTTCACCTAAACTCCACCCGTCCCCCAAATTCTATAATGATTCTATCTTTTCCTTCATTTGGTGAGATATCCTGTGGTTCCTCTTGTGTGATCTCCCTCATTGCAATGGGTCAATGAACTGGATTTTGTTAAACTATGGGTTTGTCCCTGTAGTCTTAGACTGATTGGGCTGGCACAGAGTAAATCTCCCACTTCCACAGATGCCAAAAAAGTAGACAGTGAGATTCAATAAATCAATAAAATAGTTTATTACAGCATAAGAAAACACTAGCAGCATCAGTAAGGTAGTGCTGGTTCCTATGCCCCTAAGTCTCATGAGGCAACGCAGTAGGCTGCATACATAGGGTATCGTGCCACAGCTGAGGACCCAGCACCAAGAGCCCAACACCTTTTGTAGCAAGCATCAAACAGGTCAGTCCTCCTTTCTCGGGGAGCAAACAGTCGCATCATAGTCATGTTTTGGTCACCTAGACCAACTTAATTGCATATGTGACTCTCTGTAGAAACTACTCAGTATCCGGGGATGATTAGGCCTTAGTGTGGCACATTTAGCAAAGCCACGCAAGGATGCTTGAGGCCCATGGTGGACTACCTCTCCCATAAACCGGGGAAAGATTTGTGCAGAATTCGTTTTTTCTTCCAAAAAATTTAGCCCATTATTTCTAGAGATTTTTGAATAACAATGACCCAAAAGGGAAAGAAACTCCAATTTTAAGCTAAAAGTAAAGCTTAGAGAAAAAACAATTCTCCTCAAGAGAATAGGAATTATAACTTCAGTTTTGCTTTGATATTTATGAAGGATGCCAAAATTACTTCCTCTGAATGTTATCAAACAATTGTTGAGTTACGTACTGTGGAGAGATAGGTGGTGGTATAGCAGCATATTCACTAAACTAAGAGTCTAAAATAAGATTGCCCAAATATGAGGTTGCCATTTCTTCAGTAATTTCATTGATATGTTTTCTAAATTTTTCAGTTTTATCTTTTTAACAAGCCAAACAACTGGAAATGTACTTGTTGTATTGGAACCTAGACTATATTGGACCCAAACTGTTCAACTCTGAAGGCCACTTAGTTATAAAAATATATATGGATGAATCTGAACCTTGCAATTTGATATTGGGTTAAGCATTTATCATCCCCTAGAATTATTGTATAAAAATTCTTTCACTGCAGAAAAGTTAGACTTCATTGCTTTATATTTGACAGTAAAGTAACAGTTCTGTAAGTTTCCATATCAGTTATTTCCTCTTTATGGATGTTGCATTCAGTTATTCTCAAATTGTAAGTCATTTTTTAATGCCAAAGCATTTTCTCTTTGACAGCAGAACACTTTTCCAGATAGGACAAATAATTAGATTTAAGAGACCATGCAGACACCTGTGTTGATGAGTAATGGCACCAAACACTAGCCCATCTGTATCTGGTATGTAATTGTCACAGCCCATTTACAGACTTTCCTAGGCCTAGACTGACCTCAGCGAAATACTAAATTATGTTTCAAAATCATTAGGACTTTGGGTTCTAAGTTGAGAAAAACAGAATAAATGAAACCCTGCCTCACTAAAAACTAGTTCTGCTTTATTTTTTGAAATTCTCAAAGCTTGGATATTTCCCATTATATCAGTTAGGAATGATTTTGGTCATAAGAACAGAAAATCTGGTTAACAGTGGACAGGGGTTCATTTTTCTCACCTAACGAGTCATCTGGAGATTTGTGGGTGCTGGGGTATTAGTTCAATATCTCAACTATATCAGGATCTTCTCCATAATTTCATGGCCACAAAGATGGTTGCTGCAACTTCAGATGTGACATAAAGTAGAGGGAAAGAAGTAGTCCCAGGATATTTGTCCTTTCATTATAAAGCAAAACTTTCCCAGAAGCCTTCCAACAGGTTTCTGCTTGTAGTTCATTGGAAACTGTGAAGCATGGCCACTGCTGGCTGTAAGGGAGGCTGAGGAACCAAGGGTTTTTGTAGTCTCTGTAATGGAGACTATGTGAGAGTTAAAGCAAGTGGGTACAGATGTTGGGTTAGCCTACCAACACATGTGAAACACATGTAACTTTTTTGCTATTCAGTTCTATTCAATGGGGCACAGGATATCAAAATTAAGGAGAAAAAGTAGTTCTGTCTGTGGGGAGTTCAAAATCTTATTTATTTTGCCAAAATACAAATCAAAGCCCCTGTTCAAGCTTTATTTACTAATATTTCCTTTAGTGTACTATATGATCTGACCCAAGTTAATTTCCTTATTTCCATGCATTTGCTCATGCTGTTAGCTCAGCCATAATGGACCTCTTTCCCCATTTCTACATATTCAGCATTTTATTTGTTCTTCACAACCTAGCTCAAATATTATCTCTTCCATGAAAGGTTCCTTAATCTCCCCAAATGAAAATTATCTGTAAGCTCCCAAGGCACATTATTATTGTCCAAAATAACAATAGCTGTCATCAGACAGCAAAACAGCACATAAGAAAGAGATTAGAAATCAGACTGTCTAGGTTCAAATCCTGACTTATTTCAGAAAGTTATTTATCTACCCTATACCACAATTTTCTCACCAGTAAAATAGGAATAATGACCCTTTTTTCTGTCTTATAAAGTTATTGCATTGGGTTTAAGTGAAATAATACATATAAAGCACTTAAAACAGTGTTTGGCACATAGTAACTGCTCAATAAATCGTATCTTTTATTTTTCCGATATCCCTTTTCAAACTGAGATTAACAGGTCCTAAAAATAGAGGGACCATTTTCAGATGGGCCTACCTAACAGGCCATAATGTAAATGTAGTGCTACAAATAATTTACTGAGTAATTCTGTTTGTTTCATATAGTTGTTGCTGTAACATTATTTAAATTTATTTTTCATAAACATGTAGCATTAATAAATATCTCTATCTTTTCTTTAACTCCTGACCCTACCCCAACAAAACAAGAACCTTAGCAGGCATTCAGTTTCTTCTTCTACCTGTGCCCCTTACATACTGAGATCACCTGGAAATTGAGGTGGACCACTGATATTTTTTTACTGTATGTATGCAGCAATATTTATTTAGATTTGTTTTCTTTTTTCTTCCCTCTTGATTCATTTTTATTTTGGCATAGTACATCTTCAAATAACTCTTTCAAAAATAGTTTACATATCTAGGTACTGAGTAATTTTGCAGTTATCAGGGCCTGAGAAAAACAGTTTAAAGGTGCTAAAACAAGCAAAAACAACCCTCAAGATTGAATGCTCGTGAGGCTGCATATAAAATTCTAGGATCAACATAATTTTCCTTCAAAACTTTCAAGATATTGTCTTATAGCATCCATTATTGCCAATTTCATTCTCATTTTTCTTATAGGTAATCCATTTATTTTTCCTCTGAATGCTTTTAGGATTTTCTTTAAATTATAAGATATAAAATTTCACTATAATGTATCCAGGTTGGGGGGGTTTGTAAAAAATCTATTTGTGCACTTGGTGGGCCCTACTGGCTTAAAGACTAATATCTTTCTTGAGCTCTGATAACATTTCATCTATTATTTGTTTATTCCCTCCCTTCCACTATCTCTGTTTTATCCATGAAGAATCACTATCACATGGATATTTAAACTTCTGAATATATCTTTCATGTCTTTTGATGTGTTTCATACTCTTCATTTTTTTGCTGCTGTGCACTGTACTCTGGAAAAATCTCCTGGCTCAATCTTCATCTGTGTTTAGGGCTGAAATAAAACCAGTATGCATTGTTAGGGCATACCGTTCCAAGTCTTTTTGGTTAGGTGTATATTCTGATTGTTTGATTCCTGTGCCATACTAGTCAGTAAATATTTTTAGTATCATTCTTAGGCATGTCTATTATTCTATTTAGCCCATCTCTTTTGTGGGTTTTTTTGTTTGTTTTTAATTTCAATGATCATATATTTCATTTCATTTCTAAAAGCTCTAGTTATATCTTTGCCCTCATATCTTTTCTTCTAGAATATAGCTGGGATATACTTAATTTTAAAGTCTTCAATTTGCTATGTTAATTTCCTTCCATTTAGGGAGTTTGTTGCTAGCTTTCTTTCATGGTTGTTCTTGGTTTTGTGCTTATGTTTCTTTGAGATACTCTGCTATTCTGTCTATGTATTTTTGTTCCATGTAATGAATTTGGTATTGTTAGCAATGGGAGGTTCTAGGTAGGTTTTAGTTATCTGAATTAATTTGCAGCATAGGTCTATCAATACTAAAATTTAAGTATTTTTGCATAGACATTGTTATGGGTATATAACAATGCCACATAGGAGTGAGGCCTCCTTTACAAACAGAAAATTCTATTTAGGAAGCTTTGGGGGGAAGGAGTCTCCCCTGAAAAATCAAAAATCAAAATCCCACAGATATGCCTCTTCTGGGTTTGAAGTCCAAATTTATGCTACCTGTGTGGTTTGGTAACCCCAAGCTATAAATCAATGTAAAGAACTGGTCTTGGTCCAGTGATACCTTCTCAAGAACCCAATATGCCCATTATTAGTTTGTTGCCTCTCAGCTCCAAATCCATCCTTCTTTGTCTTGATTTGTGATATTGGACCTTGTAAATGCTTCTCCTTTGCCAAACAGCGCAATGTCAGGCTTTGTCAGGTGAGGGTGCTGGAGGAACAGTACAAAACATAGCAGAGGCAGGAGCTTCTCCTTCTGGTCTGGTGCGTTTTCTTTTCATGGATCTATAGTGCAACTGGCAGTGCTGTGCAGGAGACCAAGTGGCAACCACCACTAAGCAATTTTCACCAGAATCCCAGTAGGTGGCATCCTTGCCAGCTGTGTACAAGAGACCCAGTAACACGCACCCTCCAGTGAGCTTCCCTGGCACCCAAACAGGCCCTGTTCACTAGCCCTACCTCACTAGCACCAGCTCACCAATACGCTGGTGAGCAGCTCCCTGATCTCCAGCCTTGGTCTGACACTTGTAGTTCAGCTCTGACCTGTTGCAACTCAGAGGATTTTTCCACCATCCGGTGAGCTGCAACCACATTCTCTCTAACAACATCTGAATCTCATCCTGGGGCTGGGGGAAGGGGTAGATGCTCAAGTTTTTTTCTTCCTTGAATCTTTTCCCTCACCTCTAGAGGTAGTAGCTGCTCCTTGGAAGGCTCTTCCTCTATTCCTTAAAGTTCTCCTTTATCCTTTTAGTAATCACCTTTAACTAGTTAACAATTCTTTGTATTAATTATGTTCAAATTACTGGTGTGGTTTCTGTCTCCTGACTGGACCCTAATTGATACACCTGGAAAAAGTAAATGCAAAGAGCCTAGTTGCATTGAATTCACATAAAACATCAACACCCCACCACTGTTGAACTTATAATAAAACATTACAAAATCACACTAGGAAACAACCCACTACAAGCAGAAATCAGCAGACATAATAAATGGAAGGATTAGAGCCCCCCAAACCAGAGATAATAGGATAAAATTTGAAAGAGAATATAAAATCAGTATATTTTAGACAATTAGAAACCTGAAAGAAGAATTGAAATGCTAAGAAAAGAACAAGACAATATGAAAAAAGAACAGATAGATTAGGAAAAATAACCATAGAAATGTAGAGATTAAAAAATTGACACTGAAAAGCAATTTAATGGATGAGTTAAAAAGCAGATTAGACACAGCTAAAAAGAGAAGAAATAAACTTGGAAAATAGATTTAAGAAAATTTTCCAGAATGCTGTGACACAGAGTGACACAAAGACTGAAAATATTTAACATGTTTAAGAGACCTGGAAGATAAAATGTATAAGGCTCAGAGCAGTGTTTATAGTATGCTACTTTTTGTGTAAGAAAGAGGAAAATAAGACTATATATTCATATTTTATTATATTTTCTGTATTAGTCCGTTTTGTGTTGCTATAACAAAATATGTGGAACTGGGTAATTTAAAAAGAAATTGAAATTTATTGCTTACAGTTTCTGAGGCTGGAAAGTCCAAAGTCCATCTGGTGGTGGCGACAGTCAACCAGAGGTCTCATGTTGCAAGATGGTGGAAGCAGAGAGAGCAGAGAGAGAGAGAGAGAGAGACAGACTCGCCTCTTCTTTTAAAGCCCTCAGAACCACGCCCCTGACCACGATTTTTAATCCATTCACTACTGCATGGTTCTACAATCCAATCATCTCTTCAAGTCTCCACCTTTCAATTGCCATAATAGAATTTCCCACCTTCTTAACAGTCACAGTGGGGGCCAAGTTTCTAATACATAAAACTTGGGGGACACAATTCAAGCTTCAAGGAGTTTTGGGGGGACATAATTCAATCCACTACAATTTCCATAATAAACACAAAGGGTACATACAAAATGATGAAAAGTAGTTCAACTGTTTGAATGTGGTTATGGTGGGGGAAATGGTAGATGTAGGCCAGGGTGGGATTGAGACTTTTATTACTATATACATTTTATATTGGTTTAATGTACAAACCATGTGTGTTAGTATGGGTCCTCTGTGAAACAGAAGCCAACTTGGGATTGGATATGCAAGGATTGACTGAGGAAATGCCTATGAGGGTAAAAGGTGAGGGAGCCCCAGGAGGTAGGAAGAGCTTTCAGACCACACCGCAGGTCTGACACATGGGAAAGGAGTGTGGCATAGGCAGATTCGAAGACTGCAGTGCACTTATAAGAAAAGTTCTGCCAGGCTGATGAGGCATCCTCAAGCCAAAGTAGCCCATCAGAGGAGTCACATGTCTTGTAGGAATGGGTTTGCCTTATTATCTCTGCCACGCTTAGTCACTGACTGAGAACAGCCTGTGTGAAGTGTGGTTTCCATGCTAACACAGTGGTAGATTCACAGTGCAGCAGCTGAGGCCATCTGTCAATTATGCTCCCTTTAGCAAGAGATCTGAATGGCATATTTTTGTAGCTGCCACACCACGGGACTAAATTTTGTATTCCAAAAATGGTTTTCTGTTGTTTCATAACAAACTAGCATAGGCTTACCATATCCTGACCTGTGCTCTGTATTTTGGCATTTACCTTATCTGGCTTTCTCTTTCTGAGGGCTATTTTGTCTGTGCCTCATTTAAGTCCTCTATGCCCCACTATTTTTTTTATGAAGTCTCTTTAAACCTCCCCTCCTCTGTACTCTGCATCCACAGATTTACATTTCCAGACAAAGACTGAAGGACCTTATCACTCACAGACTGTCACCCTAAGAACCTCTAAAGGATTCACTTTAGAAAGAAATATTTTGAATCCTGAAGGATGGTGTAGGATGCAAGAAGTAATGGTGAGCAAATAAATTGGTAAACATGAAACTAAGAAGCTAGTATATACGCAGATAAATCTAAATAGGCATTGACTATAAAAACAACAAAAATGACAATAATGATTATATATTATAAAGATAGAATCAAAATATTAGCAATAACGTGTAAAATTGGAAGGGGAAATTGGAGGTAGAGTATTTTGAGGTCTATGCATTAGTCAGGAAGATATAGATTAAGTTTAGACTTCAAAACAAGTATATTAAAAGTTTAAGAGAAACAACTACAACAGTACAAATAGATTATATGACTTCCAACCCAGAATAAGGGAAGGAGGGAAAAAATAAAACATAGTCACTCATCCCTCCCTGCACCAATAAACATAATAAAATAAAGCAACACATGACCCATGCCTTCAGTGATACTTGGTAAGAGAGAATATCATGATGTCCTAATTACCTGTAAGTAGAGAAATAAACCAAATTCCAGTACAGCTCCTGCCATCTGCCTGGTGCTGTAAATCTGTGGATGCAGAGTACAGAGGAGGGGATGTTTAAAGAGACTTCATGAAAAAAAATAGTGGGGCATAGAGGACTTAAATGAGGCACAGACAAAGTAGCCCTCAGAAAGAGAAAGCCAGATAAGATAAATGCCAAAATACAGAGCACAGGTCAGGATATGGTAAGCTTACGGTAGTTTGTTATGAAACAACAGAAAACCAATGTGGATCTTAGTGCCTGAAAGTGGTGTCCTGCTATAACAAATACTTAAATATGTGGAAGTATCTTTGGAACCAAGTCTGAAGAGAATTTTGTGGAGCATGATACCGAATGCCTAAACTGTCTTAAACAGAATGTTAATAGAAATATGGACATTGGGAATGCTGCTAGTGAAGCTCAGAAGGAAGTGAGGCACATGTTATTGGAAACTAGAGGAAGGGAGATGCTTGTTAGGTATTGGCAGAGAGTTTAGTAAAATTGTATCCTACAGTTATGTGTAAGTTAGAATTTGAAAGAAATAAACTTGGATATTTAACTAAAGAGATTTCCAAGTAAAGTGTTAAAGATGCAGACTGGTTTCTTCTTGCTGATTATAGTAAAATGCAAGAAGAGAGACAAATTAAGTAAAGAACTGTTAAACACAAAGGAACTGGGTAATTCTCAGCATATCCAGATGGCCAGAGACACTAATAGTAAGACATTGTTTCCAAAAACATGGCATAGAGAAAAAGCTGAGTATGTGGCTGTTCAATTCTTTTTAGAAAACTCAGAAGATCAAAAGGTTAGTGTATTTCATCAGAAGAAGTTGAGGATGTGCTTCATAAATCTTCTCAATCAAAGTGGCTTCTAGGAAGCTTAAGAGTGTCCCTCAGCCATCTCAGCAGGATCCAGAGATAGAGAGGGGATTATCTCAACCAGATTTGTGTACATGGCTTCTGTGTAATGTAGTGAATCCCCATGACATCCACTCAAAGCCCACAAGGTTTTCAAGAAATTTATATCAGCACAAATGCTGCCAGCTTCAACTGAAAGTGACAGTTTCAAGTGAGAGGAAGCTGTCAAACTCCCAGCATTTTTCTGGCAGGAAGAAGATTGAGAAAACTACTCAGCTGTAAACACATTCTACCTTTCATGAAAAAAGAAGGATCACTCAGAGGAAGGAACTGAAAGCCCAGAGGTTACAGCCAAGACCCCAGAGGGCAGAACTTAGAGCCACACTGGATTAGTTCCAAGTCTTGATACCTGAGGGAGTTTCCCAGCTAGATTTTGAAACTGCTTTGGATTGGCGACTCCTTTTTACCTTCCATTTTCCTCCTTCTTGAACTGAAATGTCTATAACTCTTATCCTATGCCTGTTCCATCATCATGTACTGGAGATTGATAATTCGTTTCTTTAGTTTCGTAGCCCTACAGATGGAGAGAAATTCTGTCAGAAGGCTCACCCACACCTGATCTAAATAATTTGATGATGAGATTGTGGACTTTTGAGCTGATGTGATTTAGGCAAGAGTTTGGACTTTTTCAGTTGAAGCTGTAATGGGATGAGATCCTTGGGAAATTTGGGAGAAGGTGAATCACTGGGGCCCAGAGGGCAGACTGTGGTAGGAAGAATTTTCTTTTATTTTAATTTATCAATACACAATGTAGTTGATTTGAATGTCCCTTTACCAGTTCCTCCTTTTCTCCCCTCCCCCCCATCAGCATGATATCTATTCACTTGTCTTGACAAGTTCAAGGAATTGTGATTGTTGTGTCTTCTCCCTCCCACCCCTGGTTTATTTGTTTTTATTTTTATTTATTTATTTTATTAGCTCCCACAAATAAGTGAGAACATGTGGTATTTCTCTTTCTGTGCCTGGCTTATTTCACTTGATATAATTTTCTTTAAGTCCATCCATGTTGCTGCGAATGGTACTATTTCATTTTCTTTTCAACAGCAGAGTAGTATTCCATTGTGTAGATATACCATAGTTTCCTTATCCACTCATCCAATGATGGGTATCTAGGCTGGTTCCAACTCTTGGCTATTGTAAATAGCACTGCAGTAAACATGGGGGTACAGGTATCCCTTTGACATGATGATTTCCATTCCTCTGGGTATATACCCAGCTGTCGAATAGCTGGGTCATATGGTAAACCTATCTGTAATTGTTTGAGGAACCTCCATACCATTTTCCATAAAGGCTGCACCATTTTGCAGTCCCACCAACAGGGTAGGAGGGTTCTTTTCTCTCTGCATCCTCGCCAACGTTTATCATTCTCAGTCTTTTGGACATTAGCCATACTAACTGAATTGAGATGTTATCTCAAAGTGGTTTTGATTTGAATTTCCTGAATACTGAGTGATGTTGAGCATTTTTTCATATGTCCATTGGCCATTCATATATCTTCCTTTGAGAAATGTCTATTCAGCTCCTTTGCCTATTTTTTACTTGGGTTACCTGTTTTTTTGCTGTTGTTTGAGTTTCTTGTATATCCTGGACATTAATCCTTTGTCAGATGTATATTTTGCAAATATTTTCTCCCACTCTGTTGGCTGTCTTTTCACTCTGTTAATTGTTTCTTTTACTGTGCAGAAGCTTTTTAGTTTGATATAATCCCATTTGTTTATTTTTCCTTTGGTTGCCTGTGCTTTTGGGGTCGTATTCATAAAGTCTGTACCCAATCCTACTTCCTGTAGTGTTTTCCCTATGTTTTCTTTAAGGAGTTTTATTGTTTCAGAATGAATATTTAATTCTTTAATCCATTTTGAGTTGATTTTGGTATATGGTGAGAGGTATGCATCTAGTTTCATTCTCCTACATATGAATGTCCAATTTTCCCAGCACCATTTACTGAAGAGGCAGTCTCTACCCCAGTGTGTAGACTTGGTGCCTTTGTCATAGATCAGATGGCTGCAGGTATATGGGTTGATTTCTGGATTCTCTACTCTGTTCCATTGGTCCATGTGTCTATTTTTATGCCAGTACCATGCTGTTATGATGACTATAGCTTTGTAATATAGTTTAAAGTCAGGTAGTGTTACGCCTCCAGCTTTATTTATTTATTTATATTTTGCTCAGGATTGCTTTGGCTGTTCATGGTCTTTTCTTATTCCATATGAATGTCTGGATAGTTTTTTTCATTTCTGAGAAAAATGTCATTGGAATTTTGATGGAGATTGCATTGAATCTGTAGATCACTTTGGGTAGAATGGACATTTTCACAATGTTAATTCTTCTAATCCAAGAGCATGGGATATCTTTCCATCTTCTTGTGTCCTCTTAATTTCTCCTAACAGTGGATTGTAGTTGTCATCATAGAGATTTTTCACATCCATGGTTAACTTTATTCCTAGGTATTTTATTGTTTTGGTGACTATTATAAATGAGCTAGCTTTTTTTATTTCTTTTTCTGCTAGTTTGTTGTTGGAGTATAGAAATGCTACTGATTTTTGCATGTTGATTTTGTGTCCTGCAACTTTGCTGAAATCATTTATCAACTTTAAGAGTTTTTTTGTAGAGTCTTTAGGCTGTTCTCTATTTCGGATCATACCATCTGCAAACAGGGATAGTTTGGCTTCATATTTTCCAATCTGGATGCCCTTTATTTCCTTCTCTTCCCTGTTTGCTTTGGCTAATACTTCAACTCTGTTTTGAATAGGAGTAGGGAGAGTGGGCATCCTTGTCTTGTTCCTGTTCTTAAGGGAAAACTTTCAACTTTTCCCCATTCAAGATGATATTGGTAGTGGGTTTGTCGTATATGGCTTTAATTGTGTTGAGATACTTTCCTTCCATACCCCATTTATAGAGAGTCTTTATCATGAACAAATGTTAAATTTTGTCAAATGCTTTTTCAGCATCTATAGAGATAATTTATGGTTTTTGTCTTTGATTTTATTGATGTGGTGTATCACATTTATTGATTTTCATATTTTTTTTTCCTTTTTGTCTTTTTTACTGACCGGTAACGGGATCGCAACCCTCGGTGTCGCGCCTGTGCCGGGGACTGGCAATGGGACCGCAACCCTTGGTGTTGCGCCCGCACCGCGCTCAGCCAGTGAGCGGGAACCGGTCTCCACATGGGATCCGAACCCTCGGCGGGAGCGCCGTCACGCTCCCAAGCGGCGCACTCTCCAGTGCGCCACCGGGCCAGCCCGATTTTCATATTTTGAACCAACCTTGCATCCCTGGGATGAATCTCACTTTATCATGGTATATAATTTTATGTATACGTTGCTGTATTTTATTAGCTAGTATTTTATTGAGGATTTTTGCATATATATTCATCAAGGATATTAGCCCATAGTTTTCTTTTTTTGTTGTATCTTTGTATGGTTTTGGAATCAGGGTGATGTTTGCCTCATAGACTGAGGTTGGGAGAATGGCCTCTGTTTCAATTTTTTGGAATAGTTTGTAATGAATTGGTATTAATTGTTCTTTGAAGGTTTGGTAGAATTCTGCAGTGAAGCTATCCAGTCCTGGGCATTTCTTTGTTGGGAGACTGCTGATAACAGCTTCAATCTCTTTGATTGTTATTGGTCTGTTTAGATCTTCTATGTCTTCTTGGCTCAGTCTTGCTAGTTTGTGCATATCCAGAAATTTATCCATTTCCTCCAGATTTTCCACTTTGTTGGCATATGGTTGTTTATAGTAGTCTCTAATGATTCCTTGTATTTCTGAGGTATCAGTTGTAATATCACCTTTTTTAACTTCTAATTTTAGTTATTTGGGTATTCTCTCTTCTTTTCTTCGTTAGCCTTACTAATGGTTTGTCAATTTTATTTATCTTTTAAGAAAACAAACTTTTTGTTTCATTGATCTTTTGTATCATTTCTGGGTTTCTATTTCATTTAGCTCTGCTCTGATCTTAATTACTTCTTTCCATCTACTAACTTTGGGTTTGGATTGTTCTTGTTTCATGATGTGTTATTATTTTCATTCATTTCAATAAATTTTTTGATTTCCTGTTTAGTTTCTTCTTGGACTCATATGTCATTAAGTAGAATGTTGTTTAATTTCCATGTATTTGTATAGTTTCCAGAGTTTTGTTTGTTATTGATTTCTAGTTTTAATCCATTATGGTCTGAAAAAATACTTGGAATAATTCCATTTTTTTTTTAATTTGCTGAGACTTGTGACCTAACATGTGGTCTATCTTTGAGAATGTTCCATGTACTGATGAGAAGAATGAATATTCTGAGGTTGTTGGATGAAATGTTTTGTAGATATCTGCCAATTCCAATTGGCCTAAAGTGTTGTTTAGATCTTGTGTTTCTCTGTTGATTTTTTTGTCTAGATGATCTGTCCAATGTTGAGAATAGGGCATTCAGATTCCCTACTATTATGGTATTAGTGTCTGTCTCTCTGTTTAGGTCTAATAGTGTTTGCTTTATACATCTGGCTGCTCTGATGTTGGGTACATTATGTTTATGATTGTTATGTCTTCTTGTTGGATAGATCCTTTTATCCTTATATACTGGCCTTCTTTATCTCTTTGTATGGTTTTTTGTTTAAAGTCTATTTTATCTGATATAAGAATAGCTACTCCAGCTCGTTTTTTATTTCTATTTACAAGGTATATCTTTTTCCATCCTTTCACTCTTAGTCTATGTGTGTCTTTACAGGTAAGGTGAGTCTCTTGAAGGCAACATATTGTTGGGTCCATCCTTTTATTCCAATCAGTCAGTGTCTTTTGAGTGGGGAATTTAATCCTTTTACATTAACAGTTATTATTGAAAGGTGTTGATTTACTCCTCACATTTTAATGATTTTTGTTTGGATGTTTTAAATATCTTGTGTTCATTTCTTTCTGATTTACTGTTTGTCTTCTGTCTGTTGGTTTCTTGGGATAGAGATAAACTTTTTTTCTCTTTGTTGTTAGCATTTTTATTTTACTGGTGGGTTTTATTCTTTCTTGAGTATTCATGGTAGTGATGGTTGTTTTTCAGGTACAAGACCCTGTATTCCCTTGAGAATTTCTTGTAAGGCTGGTTGTGTGGTAGTGAACTTCCACAGTTTTTGTTTGTCTGGGAAATATACTATTTGTCCTTCATTTAGGAAGCATAGCCTTGTTGGGTTAAGTATTCTGGGCTGGCAATTTTTGTCTTCTAGTATTTTGAATATATCATCCCATTCTCTGCTGGCTTTTAGGGTTTCTGATGAAAAGTCTGATGTTAGTCTGACTGGGGCTCTGTTATAGGTGACCTGACACTTCTCTCTTGTAGCTTTTAAGATTCTCTCTTTGTCTTTGAGTTTTGCCAGTTTGACTATAACATGTCTTGGAGAGGACCTTTTTTGGTTGAATGTGTTTGAGGATCTTTGAGCCTCCTGAATCTGAAGATCTGTGTCTTTCCCTATACCTGGGAAGTGTTTTGCTATTATTTTGTCAAATATGTTTTCAATGCCATTTCCTTTTCCTCCCCATCTGGAATACCCATGATTTGGATATTTGAGCACTTAAGGTTGTCTGTTATCTCTCTTAGATTTTCTTCAATTTTTTACATTCTTTTTTTCTTTTTTTGTCTGCCTGTGTCATTTTGAACAGACCATCTTAAAGGTCAGAAATTCTCTCTTCTCCTTGTTCTAGCCTGCTGTTGAAGTTCTCTGTCATGTTTTTTATTTCATTGAATGAATCCTTCAGCTCCACAAGCTCTGCTACATTCTTTTTCAGGGCATTGATTTCTTTGTACATGTCTTCTTTCTGGTCCTGTATATTTTTCTTATTTCATTGTGCTAACTGAATCTTCTTGTATCTCATTTAGTATCCTTAGAATTGTTCCTTGTCAGTCATTTCAAGGACTTCCTGTTCTACAGGATCTAGAACTTGAGAGTTATTATATTCCTTTGGTGGTGTGATATTTTATTGTTTTTTCATATTTCTAGTATCTCTCCATTGGTGTTTAGTCATTTGGCAGAGGATTTCACGGTCCGCTCGTTCCACTCGTGTCTGGCCTGGATCCTTCAGTGGGTGCCAGTTTGGCGCTGCTGCCTCTGGACCTGGGGGTCAGCAGGTTGGGCCTCTCAGGGGCGGGGACTCACCTGGCCTGGATCCCATGGTGGGTGCCGTTTTGGCACTGCTGCCTCAGGCAGGAAGAGTTTTTTTAATTACCCCCCTGGAGAAGTCCCTTTCTGAAACATCTGGAATATGTGAATATGATCAAACCTGTGGATATGAAGAGATATCACTCCCATGATTATGTTTTCTCTCATGGCACAAATGAACTTAAGATAGGGAGCATATCCAGGTGGGTCTGATCTAATCATATGAGCCCTTTTAACAGCAGAGAATTTTCTCCAGCTGGTGGCCAAAAGGAAAGTAAGAGAAATTCAAAGTACGAGAAGGATTTAACATGCAGTTGCTTGCTTGAAGATGGATGTGGCTGTGTTCAAGGATCACAGTGGTCTCTAGGAGCTGAGAGTTACCCCTGGTGACAACCATCAAGTAAACAGGAACCCCAGTTATACAACTGCATGGAACTAAATTCTGCCAACAGCCTAAATGAGCCTGGAAGTGTATTCTTCCCCATAGCATCTTGATAGGAGCCTAGGTTGCCCAGCACCTTGATTTCAACCTTGTGAAATCCTAAGCAGAAAAACCATCTGAGCTTGCTGTAAGCTAATAAATGGTTGTTGTTTTAAGCTGCTAAATTTGTGTTAATTTGTTACACAGAAAAAGAAAATTAATAAAGTTCCCAAAAGTGCAATGCTGTGTCATATGGTAAGTGCATGTTTAGTTTTATAAGAAACTGCCTATAGTGGATTGGATTGTATCCCCTCAAAATATGTTCAAGTCCTAACTTCTGGTACCTGTGAATGTGGCCTTATTTGGAAACAGGGTCTTCTGGAGATGTAGTCAAGCTAAGATGAGGTCATGCTGGATTAGTGTGGGACCTAAGTCCAATTACTGGTATCTTTATAAGAGAAAGGAGAGGAGGTCTGGATACAGAGATACACAGAAGGTAGCCATGTAATAACGGAGGCAGTGATTGGAGTCATATACCTACAAGCCAAGGAATGTCAGGAGTTACCAGGAGCTTCCAGAAACTAGGAAGAGGCAAGGAAGAGTCTTTCCTAAGAGGCTTCAGAGAGAGCATGGCCCTGCTGACACCTTGATTTTGTATTTCTAGCCTCCAGAACTGTGAGACAATATATTTCTCTTGTTTAAGTCAACAACTTTGTGGTAATTTGTTATGCAGCCCTAGGAAACTAATACACTGCCAACTTATTTTCCAGGCTTTCTGCATCTTAACCAGCATTTGGTATCATCATTATATCTTATTTAGCTTTTCTAATAAGTTTGTAGTGATATCTCATTGTGGTTTAAATTTGCATTTTCCTAATGGCTAATGATTTTGGACATCTTTTCCTGTACTTATTTGCCATCCATATCTCTTCCTTGGTGAAATATCCGTTCATGTCTTTTGCCTATTTTATAATTGGATATTTTTTACTGTTAAGTTTTGAGAGTTCTTTACACATTTTACAAATAGGGCTTTTGCTGGACATGTAATTTGCAAATCTTTTATTTTCTTTTTCTTTCTTTTTTATTTTGGTGGAAGACCCATTTAATGTGAACACTTAAGGCAGAGTGGGGAGTGCCCAGGAGTTGGGCAGGCAGGCAAGTGGTGGGTCATAAGTCCACACCTGCCCCCAGGAAGGAACACCTGGCAGTAGGTGCTGGACCAGGCAGTCCAAAGTAGAGTGTGAGAAGGGTGGCCTGGACAGGCACACCCACCAAGCAACCTGAAGGCCATGCCTTGAGAAGGTATCTAAGCTGGGTGATGAGTACCGAGACTAGAGGCTGGCCGAGGGATGCAGGGTTGGGGTCTGATTGGCTCCCAGATCCTAGGGCTGGAATCACTAGGGTCCTCTCCAAGCTGCTGCCAGACTCAAGGCACCTCTGCATGGTGGACTCAAGCAACTCCTGAAGGTGCACATGACGGTGGTCGTCCTTCTACAGGTGGTCCAGACAGCAGTTGATCTGGTCCAACATGGAGTTGATGGCAGCATATTCTGCTATCCTGGAGCCGTGGTCCTCGCCTTCCACGCCTGCCTCCACTGGCATGTCCAGGTCCTCACTGGGGACTGACATTGCAGGCTCAGGTACTGCAAGGGCCGCAGTAGGATGGAACATGGAGGACTTCATACCAAAAAGCCGGAGCTGGACGGAAGGTGGAGGCAGTGGATGGGATGCAGGGCCAGAAGGCTGCAAATATTTTCAATCACACTGCAGCTTGTCTTTTCATCTTAACAGGGTCTTTCACAGCACAAACGTTTTTAATTTTGATTAAGAATATTAATGTTTTTCTTTTATGGATTATGCTTTTAGTGTCATTTCTAAGAACTCTTCCCCTAATCCTGGTTTCCTAAAGATGTTTTCCTGTTTTCTTCTAAAAGTTCTATAATTTTATAGTTTACTTACATTTTACATTTAATCTATGATCCACTTTGAATTAATTTTCGTACATTGTGTGAGCTTTATGTCAAGGCTCACTTTTTTCCTTTTCTTCCCTATGGATGTCCAATTGTTCCAGCATAACCTGTTGAAAAGACTGTCCTTCCTTCAATGAATTGCTTTTGCACTTCTATTAAAAGTCAATTGGTCATTTCAACAAACAGTGCTGGGAAAGCTGGATATTCACATGAGAAAGAATTAATTTGGACCCATACCTCATACTACATACAAAAATTAACCCAAAATGTATCAAAGACCTAAAAGTAAGACCTCTCTGTTTTTCAGATCATGTCATTTCTATTGATTTGTCTCTCGGGTTCACTGATTCTTTCTTCCATCCTCTCCAATCTACTATTGAACTTGTCCACTGAAGTTTTTATTTCTGTTATTATATTTGTATTTTCCAGTTCTATAATTTCTCCTGGGTTCTTTTTTTAATATCTTTATTTCTTTGCTGAGAATTTTTTTCCCATTTTTTTCAAGAGTGATATAATTGCTCATCAAAGAACTTTTATGATTGATACTTTAAAATGCTTGTCAGATATTCCAACATCTGAGTCACCTAGTGTTGGCATCTTTTGTGATTGTCCTGGTTTTAGGTATGATGAATCATCTTCTGTCGTACCCTGGATAGTTTGAGTATTACATTGTGAGATTCTGGATCCTGTCTGATCATTTGTAGCATGCAGTCATTCTGCTTAGGTATAGGGAACAAGTACAGGTTTTTGTCCATTTATAAAATTGGTTTGTTTTCTTATTGAGTTGTATGAGAGTTCTTTGTGTATTCTGGATATACAAGTCTTTTATCTAGCTATGTCATTTGAAAATATTTTCTACCAGTTTCTGGTTTTTCTTTTCATTTTCTTAACAGTGTATTTCGAAGTTCAAAAGTTTTGAATTTTGATAGTGTTGAATTTATTAATTTCTTTTTTTATATATCATGCTTTTGTGGTTGTATCTAAGAAAACTTTTCCTAACCAAAGTCCTTAAGAACCTAAGAAAGTTGATCACATAGAAGTAGAGAGTAGAATGGCATTTACCAGAGGCTGGAAAGGGTAGAGGGGAGGGGGATAATGAGAGGTTGGTTAATGGATACAAAAGTACAGCTAGATAAGAGGAATAATATCTAGTGCTGTATAGCACCATAAGGTGACTATAATTAACAATTTATTATATAGTTTCAATTAGCTAAGAGAGATGATTTTGAATGTTTCCAACACAAAGAAATGATACATGTTTGAGGTAATGGAAAAAAAAATCCATGGTAGCCAGGGTTGCAGGGGATGAGGGAAGAAGAGAGGGAGGGATGAATAGGTGGAACACAGTATATTTAGGGCAGAAAAACTACTCTGTACGATACTGTAATGGTGAATACATCACATTATGCATTAGGCAAAACCTATAGAACTGTAAAATACAACGAGGAAACTGTAATATAAAACTACTAATAATAAATCAATACTGATTTGTAATTGTAACAAATATACCACACTAATGTGACATGTCAATAATAGGAGAAACTGTATGTGTGGGTGGGGGAGGGTGTGGAAATTATCTGTATTTTCTGCTCAATTACTCTGTAAAACTAAACTGCTATAAAGAAAAAATTTTTTTTCCTTTTTTGTCTTTTTTTCGTGACCGGCAACGGATCGCAACCCTCAGTGTTGCGCCCGTACCGGACCGGGACCGGCAACGTGATCGCAACCCTCGGTGTTGCGCCTGCACCTCGCTCAACCAGTGAGCGGCCGGTCTGTATGTGGGATCCGAACCCTCGGCAGGAGCGCCACCACACTCCCAAGCGGCGCACTGTAGCAGTGTGCCACCGGGCCGGCCCCTATAAAAAAATTTTTTAAAAAACTTTTAAGGAAAAAAAGATGGTTCTTTGGGCCACTCTGCCATTCTGCCCTTATAATTCAACTACTGGGATAGTTACTCAAGCTATAACAGAATGAAATATTCGTGAAAATGAAAAATTACTTCAAAATAACAAAGGATGCAATAAAAGTCCTCTTTCATAGGAATAAACATATATTTAATGCCATATTAAACTAACATGTGATTTGAGATTTGAAAGAATGAGTCACTGATCTTGGAAATAAACATTTTGGCAGAAAATGTTTTTCCTTCTGTTTTATTTTTCACTTTTTAAAATTTTACTTTTAATCGGTAAGTAATAATTGCATATATTATAGGTACAATATGATGCTTGATATGTTTACATTATAGAATGATTAAGTCAAGCTAATTAAAAAATCCATCACCTCACATACTTTTGTTTTTTGGTGAGAACGTTTTAAATCCACTCTTTTAGCAATTTTGAAATATACTATGCATTTTTATTAATTATAGTCACCATTCTGTGCAATAGATCACTAAAGCTTATTCCTCCTGTCTAATTGAGACTTTGTACCCTTTGATTAACATCTCCTCTTACTCCATCCATCCCTCTCCCCTAGCCTCTGGAAACCACCATTCTATCCTCTACTTCTATGAGTTTGACTCTTATATTCCACATATAAGTGAGATCATGTGATATTCGTCTTTCTGTGTCTAGCTTATTTCACTTAGCATAATGTCCTCTAGGTTTACTTATGTTGTTACAAATGACAGAATTTCATCGTTTTTTAAAGACTGAATGGTAGGATAGCTCTCTGGCTTTGGCAGAGAAGGGCTGGAGCTGAGACAGGGCCCCTTCAGGATCTGCTATGAGACATAGGCCAGCAAGCCTGTCTTGGTGACACAAATGGGTGCATCTCCCAGCAATTCCCTGTGCCTTTGGGTTTGCTCCCAGACCTCAGCCAAGAAGGGTCGGAGTCAAGATTCTGGGCCCTTTCCGGATCTACTGTGGGCAGAAGCTGGCAAGCCTGTCATAGTGGCTCAGATGGGTTAGTCTCCCACCACTACTCCTGGGCTACAGCAAAGAGGGGCTAGAGCCAAGTCAGGGACCCTTCAGGATCTGCTCTTGGACAGAAGCCAGTGAGCCTCTCCTGGTGGCACAGATGGGTGAGTCTCCCTCAGGTCCTTGTGTGAGGAATGCTAATCTGGGACCACAGTTGAGGGGGACTGGAGCCAAGTTACAGGATAGCTTTCCAGTCCACTGCCTAGACCGATGTTGGCAGACCTATCTGCTGAGATACTAGTGTGCATGATTCCTCCTGGACCCCTCGGCAGATGGTTTCGGTAGCAGGCTCAAGAACAAATGGTGGTGTAGCCAAGCCCTTAGGGAAACAGGGCTGTTTCCAGTCTGAAGCTGGGATAGCTAGTGGTCAGTTGGTCTGTCACCTGGGTATGGGTCTGCACTCTCAAAATGACCCTCCTATGTCTTGAGCTCTATCAGAGTTTCACAGCCTCCTGCCTGAGTCCCAAGGCTCCCACAAAGATATTTTTGTCCATGGATAGGTGCAGAATTCTTGTTGTGGTGGGATACAAGTGGGAGATTTCCTATTCTGCCATCTTGCTCTCTCCTGTTTTTTTGTTACAAGTTTTACAGCTTTAGCTTTTACATTTAGGTCTCTGATCTATTTTGAGTTAATTTTTGAGTATGGTGTACATGTGGATATCCAGTTTTCCCAGCACCATTTATTGAAGAGTATCCTTTCCCCATTGAAATACCTTGGCACCTTTGCCAAAAATCAATTGACCATAAATATAAAGGTTTATTTCTAGACTATCAATTCATTTCCATTGATCTATGTCTAGCTTTATGCCAGCACCTCACTGGATAACTGAGCTTTGAAACTGAGAAGTGAAAGTCCTTCAACTTTGTTCTTCATTTTCAAAATTCTTTTGGGTATATTAGGTCTATCCCATTGAATTTTAGGATCAGTGTGAAGTCAGAACCAGAGAAGGGTGTGAGATTTTACCCTACTTGCAAGCTCACAAGTTGGTTTGTCACAATTTTACATATACTGACAGAAGACAACAGACATGTGTGTCAGGGACAGGTGGTTTATTACTCATGGGGAAAGTAGCCATTAGAGTAGCATCTTGCATTCATACCCCATGTCTCTTGTCTCCATAGGGTAATACAAATGAGGGCCAGATGTTTACCTGCACATGTGGTGGTTTTCACCACAGGAGAGAACCCCCCAAATTAAGAGACTGAACTTATATAAGGTTTGCTGGCACATCTGCCCGTCCTCCCCTGTAGAAAGAGAGAGATAATGACTTCATCTTTACTCTGGGATGTAAACAAATCTTCTCTGGAGATGGGAATAGAAAATCCCTAGGTTTATTACCTTGAAATGTAAGCAAACATCTCTTGGGGAGACACATCTCTAAATTTCTAGCTTCCAAGATATGTTCTTTGTTCAGAAGACTAGACTGTGCAGAACTATGAAATATCCATGGAGAATTATATCCCAATAATAAGCTTGTCAATTTCCACAAAAATTATGTTGGAATTTTGATAGAGATTGTATTAATCTATAGATCAATTAGAGGAGAATTGCCATATTAACAATACCGAGTCTTCCAAACCATGAACATGGATTGCCCATACATTTACTTAGGTCTTCTTTAGTTTCCCTCATCAGTGTTTTAAAATTTTCAGTGTATGTGTCTTATACTAATTTTGGTAAATTTGTTCTTAAGTATTTTATTCTTTTTAACGATATTGTGAATGGAATTGTTTTCTTAATTTCACTTTTGGATTGTTCATTGTTCATTAAATAGTAATACAATTGATTTTTGTATACTGAATTATTATCCTGTGACTCTGTTTATTCTAATAGTTTTGTCTGTGTGTATTTGAATTCCTTAGGAGTTTCTACATATAGGATCATGTCATCTGCAAATAAAGACAGTTGTACTTCTTTTCAGTCTAGATGCCTTTTATTTTCATTGCTTGATTCCACTGGCTAGAACCTCCAGTACACACTGAATAGAAGTGACATGAGTGAGCATCTTTGCCTTGTTCCTAGTCTCGAGTGGAAACATCTAGTCTTTCACCATTAAGTGTGATGTTAACCACAGGTTTTTTGTAGATGCTTTTATCAGGTTGAAGAAGTTCCCTTCTAAGTTTGTTGAGAGTTTGCATTATGAATGTCAAATGCTTTTTTTTTTTAATCTATTGAGATGATTATGTGGTTGTTGTCCTTTATTATGTTGTTCATTTTCAAGCAAATTTAATTTTCTTGAACTTTTAGAAGGGAGATATGGATTTTATAACTTTATGGCTAGAGCTCTCTCCCGCTGTTTTTATGAAGTGTCCAAAAATATGGTGGCTTAATTTCTGAGATCTCCACTCTGTTCTCCCCTTCTTTTTCTGGACCTGTTCTTTGTCTCTACTGTCACTACCCTGTTCAATTTAGATTGGTCAGCAGATCTCCTCAGTGTGGATCTTTATTCTCAAAGGATGCTTTGGGAGGTTAGTTTTAAGAGCTCATATGACACAGACTGTTTTAGCTCTCTTAGACCTTATTGCAGACCATTGCCACTGGAGTGTTAAACTCCTTACAGTTTTAGTTTCTGTTCTTACTTTGGCTCTCTGAACTTTCAGTGAGTACCTGTTGGTTATTTTATTGTTTCCAGGTCAGTGAGATGCCCTGTTGCTTCCCTACACTTCTTTCTGCACATATGCCGATACGATAGGTATTGTAGCTGTCACTGGTTTGTCCCCACTTGCTCATGTTTTGTTTTTCAAGGGGGATAATTTATCATCTAGTTTTGTTGTACCAATAACTCTTACTTTAAAAGAAAGCTAGCAGCTGAGTAATTTGAACATAAAAATGGGAAACCAAAGAAAAAAAGTGATGTCAACTCCTGGGACTATGACAGGTGTGCGTGTGTGTGTGTGTGTGTGTGTGTGTGTGTGTGTGTGTGTGTGTGAATGTGTGATAATCTCTATTGTTGGACCACATCTTCTGTGCACCAGGTGGCAGAAATAATTGGGAATGGAAGGGAGTAAACAACAAAAAGTGATATTCTTCACCTCTACTTCAGCTGCTACTTCAACTTGCAACTTTCTTTTTAAAAAGTTTAATGAAAATTCATTTATATTAGGGAATCTGAAATCATATTGCACACAGGTAGTTATGGGTGGGGAAGGAAGGAGACTAATGAGCTGACACACTGGTGTTGCAACAGATGTGATATGAATCCTTCAAGTAAAGATGCTTGGAGCTTTTATCATGGTGCATGGAATAATGAGACCTGTTACCATAGTATATACTCTGTTCAAGGAGGGAGACCTTGAGAGTGGATTTTACTCACAACTGCCATCAGTAGACAAATAAAATAAGCAAACACTCATGATCTAATTACAATTGTTACTCAATAAAGTTAATAAAATTCAACAAATTTGAAACCAATGAAAGTAATCTAAAGGTTCTAGGTGGATACTTTTAAGCCAAATAACTGTGCATTTGATTCCACTGTAAGCTGATATATAGGAAGGTAAATATATAGATTCAATTTTTAAAATAAATATTTTAGATAACCACTGAGCCACTGCAGGAAGTGCCCCGGGCTCCTGAGCCTGGGTGGTGGGGGGCTGAGGGCTTCAGCCACACCACCTTGACATCTGCAACCAGCCCAGTGATGACCACTGAATCACTGCTGGAAGCCCCCTGGTCTCCCAAGCCAGGGTGGTGGGGGCCAGGGGATTCAGCCACACACCCCTTGACATCTGCATATAGCCCAGCAACAACCACACCACCACTGGAAGCCCCCTGGCCTCCACTGCAGGAATGAGGGGGTTGCTGTGGGCCTCAATCACACACCCCCTCCTTCCTCCTTCTCCCACCCTATTTCCTTCCCCCTTCTCTTCTCCCCCTCCCACCCAACTATCCTGCAACAACATCTTAGAATGTAAAACAAATGGAGCTGGGGACTGACCCCTCCTCCCACAACCAGGCACACTGCCACTGCCACAGGGCCTGCCCAAGGTTCTGAGGTATGGAGCCAGGGACTGACCCCTCCTCCCACATCCGGACACACCGCTGCTGCCTCAGGGCCTGCCCAGGGTCCTGAGGCTTGGAGCCAGGGATGACCCCTCCTCCTGCAACCGGGCATGCCACCACTGCCATGGGGTCTGCCCCAGGGTACTGAGGCATGGAGGGGGGACTGACCCCTCCTCCCACAACCAGGCAAGGAGCATGCCAAAAACACCACTTCCATGTGGGTGGCCCACCACAGCCACCACAATAGCCACGGCTGCTGCCAAAGTGGCTAGACACCACAACCACTGTGCAGATGGCCCACCAGCCACTCGAGTGCATTGACACAAGAAGAGTCATTAGTGGCAACCAAAGAAAGGAGGATGTCTCTCTCCAAAAAGTCCATTCCAGAGAAACAGAAGAAGCATCTACTCTATGATAATAGTGGGGAACCTGAACACACCTCTCTCAGCACTGGACAGATCATCTAGGCAACAAATCAACAGAGTAACAGTTACTCTTTCAGAGGGAGGGAAGAAATCTAGGGTTATAAGAGGTGAGAGGGGGAGGGAGAGGAGGATAGGGAGAGATTAGATAAGGGGCATAAAAAAATTAATACAATTTGTAATGATATATATGCTAATAATATTGATTTGATTAACATATGTCAATGTTAAACCCCCAAAATATTTGTAATCAATTATGATTCAATAAAAAATAAAAATAAATATTTTAAAATTTGGTATGCTGTGTGATTAGAATTCTCAGTGACTAAAACAGGGACTTTCCAATTTAAAAAATAAAATGTTGGTCTTTTGGCTATTTCAAGCCCTCCTCCACATACACTATTCTTATCCCAAGACTTTCATTTCCACCATCCTGTAACATCTTAAGTTTTTCCACAAATAACTTTATGCTTTTGTCTTAAAATCCCCACATGCTTAAAATTATGCATTTTAAACCTTAAAAATTCTTTAGTATACTTAGTAATTTAATGTTGTCCCAATGTGGAAGTGTATATCCAATTCATTAGCTGAGAGTAACTTTTTAAAAATTACAAATAATCAAAAAAGTAAGGATTAACAAAAAGCATTTGTCTTGAATACTGAGCCTCCATAATGAAAAGCAGGGGATATACTTCTCTAGTCATTATATTTTATTTAGGATCCACAGAATAGTATGCTTTTAAGGAATAAAATGTTGGTCACTGGGCAAATATTTTCAACAAGCTATTTCATCCACATCTTTCAATCACTGCCTTTTGACTATATTAATAGGTATAACTCTGAATAATAAAAGATAGTATTGTCTGTCGGATCCGCATTCAATGTGTTTATAGGAGTTGTGACTGTGAGCTCCTCCTTCTTCAGACCACAGTTCTTTATGAGCAGGGGTTTTCCTTGTTTTGTTCTTAGGTATGTATTTTTCTTTCTCCTCTCAGCCAGTCTTCTGTGATCTTTTTCCTTTCTTGCTTCATTCACCTTCTTCCCCCATTCCCCGCCCTAAAAAAACTGAGGAGATTTATTGATATCCAGGAAAACTAATGTTTTATCATAATCTCCTTTTCAGCGTTCTCTCAACTTTGAACAGACAAGTGAAATAAAGAATTTATTAGATACAGATATTATTAAGCATATACTTTTATTCATCAAGCTCTGCTTACTCTAAATCTCTCTCCACTGACATCATGTACAAATTGTATTGGTGGGGTGAAGGAGAAAGCAGAGGAAGTTTCTGGAACTAGCATCTGTGTTCCTCAAATATCAGAATTGCTCGATGGTGTTAATTAGGCACTTGCTGATTAATTTTAAGTTGGATTTTCAAGTTGTTTGGACATCATCATAACCTAATAAATGACAACTGAATTCATTATCTCACACAACGCTGCCATTTTAATCAAGAGAATTATTGCAGGAAACAATTTTATAAATAGGATAGTTAGAAGCCATGTCTTTTAAAAGATTCCTTGATCTCTGTATTTTCCAGTAAAGGCAATCTTTGATCTCTCTTGTGACAAAGATGAACTGATCTGATAGGTCACTGGTTTCTTTTCTAATTAACATACAATATTATTGACATTTCTGTGTACATATATTTCTGTGAATTTTAACATATTTATAGATTCCTGTAACCACACCATAGTCAAGATACAGAACAATTACATCACATGCCTCCCAACTCTCTCAAACTCTATCATTGTAGCAGGGGTTGGCAAACGACACTTCAGTCAAATCTGGTCCATGGCCTGTTTTCCTAGGGCCCAGAAGCTAGTACGTTTTTTCCATTTTGAAAGAGTTGTAAAAAGAACAAAAATAAAGAAGACTGTGCGACGGAGGCCATATATAGCCCACAAAGCCTAAAATACTGACTATCTGGCTCTCTACAGAAAAAAAGTTTGCAGACCCCTGCTTTAGAGTCACACACTCCCCCCAAACCCCTCAGCTTGGAAACCATTGATCTGTTCTCTGTCACCAGAGTTTTGTCTTTTAGAAAATGTCATATAAATGGAATCATACACTACGTACTCTTCTGAAACTTTTGAGCACTATGCCTTCGAGATTCATCCATGTTGTTTCATGTATTGATAGTCCTTTCCTTCTTATTGCTGAATAGAATTCCATTGTATGGGTATCACTGTTTATCTATTCACCAGTTCAAGGACATTTGGGTTGTTTCCAGATTTTGTCATTTATGAATAGAGCTGCTATGAACATTTGTGTACAAATTTTTGGGAGAATATAAGTTTTCATTTCTCTAGGGTAAATACCTAGGAATGGGATTGCTAGGCTATATGGTAAATTTATGTTTAACTTTATGAAAAACTGCCAAATCATTTTTCACAGTGCCTGTACCACTTGGCATTCCAATCAACAATGAATTGTTGGTATTGTCAGTAATTTTTATTTTAGCCATTCTAATAAGTGTGTAGTGGTAGCTCATCGTGGTTTTAATTTGCATTTCCCTAATGGCTAATGATGTTCAATGTCTTTTCATATGTTTATTTGCCATCTGTATATCTTCTTGATGAAGTGTCTGTTCAAATATATATATATATATATATTAGATATATATATATATCTCAAATATATGTATATATTTTGGTGGCCAGGTGGTACAGGGATCCAGACCTGTTCAAGTCCTTTGCCATTTAAAAAAAACCACAAAGAACAAAAACAAAAAAAACCTTTTTTAAATTATGAAATAAATATAAATTCACAGGAAGTTGCAAAGATAGTACAGAGAAGTCCCAGGTACCCTTCACCCAGTTTCCCCCAATGTTACATCTTACATAACTCATACATAGTATAATATCAAAATACTAACTGACATTATTAGTATGGTATAGTTCTATACCATATTGTCACTTGTATAGATTTGTATAAACAACTCCACAAGCAAGACACACAACTATTCCATCACCACAAAATATCTCCCTTGTGCTACCACTATAGTCACACTTGTGCAGCTCCCCCCAACCATCCCTAACCCCTGGCAACCAGTAATCTCTATACTTTTGTCACTTTGAGAATATTAAATAAATGGAATCATATAGTATGTGCCATTTTGAGAATGGCTTTTTTCACTCAGCATAATACCCTTGCGATCCATCCAAGTTGCTGCATGTATCAATAGTTTGTTGCTTTTTATTGCTGAGTAGTTATTCTGTAGTACCACCGAATGTTTAACCACTTGACTATTGAGGGACACTTTGGTTGTTTCAAGCTTTTGAACACTGCAAGTAAAGTTGCTACGATCATTTATGTACAGGTTTATGTGGATGTAAATTTTCATTTCTCTGGGACAAATACCCAGGAGTGTGAATACTGGGTCGTATTTTAAAGTTTTGCCCATTTTTAAAATTGATCTGTTTGTTTTTTTACTGTTTAGTTTTGAGGGTTATTTATATACCCTAGATAAAAGACCTTTTTAAAAAATTAATCATACTTTTGGTGTCATATCTAAGAAATATTTGCCCAACAACTGATGATGACAATTTTCTCCTATGTTTCATTCTAAAAGGTTTACAGTTTTATGTTCTACATTTAGATGTGGAATTCATTTTGAGTTAATTTTTGGATAAGGTATGAGGTTTAGATTCAGGTTGACTACTTTGCATATGGATGTCCATTTGTTGAATAGTCTATAGTCTTTCTCCATTGGATTGCCAAATGTGGTATGTCATATAATGGAATGTTATTTGGCATTAAAAAAAGAATGAAGTACCGATACATGCTACAATATGGATGAACCTTGAAAATATTATGCTAAGTGAAAGAAGCCAGTCGCACAATATAACATACTATATTGATTCCATTTTTATGAAATGTCCAAAATAGGCAAATCTATAGAGACAAAAAGTAGACTAGTTGTCACCTACAGCTTGTGGGTTTGACGGGGAAATGAGGAGTGACTACTGACTAGTACAAAATTTATTTTTGCTGTGATTAAAATGTTCTAAAATGCTTACAGGAGAAAACAGATCTATGGTTACTAGAGGTGGGAAAGGGGGAGGGGGAAGGGGTTAGAGAGAAATTGGGTAATGGACACAAAGAATAATTATGATTTGTTATGATGAACATACTAACAATACAGATTTGATCATCACGTATTGTACACAAATACTGACAGTCAGCTCTGCACCCCATAAATATGTATAATCAAGTATGTTTCAATTAAAAAATAAATGTTAAAAGAAACAGGGCAGAAGGACTAACAAGTTTTATACTAGTTTTAATAGCTTATATTAGGAAGCCTTATCAGAATGAAGGGAACTCAAATTCTTATTGATTAGTGTTGTCTGCTACATCATAGTCCACGGCCACAGATCAAGGGTCTTGTGTTAATGCTATTTGTGTGCTACTGAAGTCTGTCAAAATGTGATCACATGACCGCCGTTCTGCTGCTGCTATCACAAAAATAATGTGATGAATTTTAAAAGAGCTTCTCAGGCACAAAAATTTTTCAATAAAGAAAAAAGATGTGACAGTGGCATGCAATGTTTTCAGAATATTGTTTTATTTTCCTACTTTCTTTTTTAGATACTGTCTTTTAATATGTTTATCATTTTCTCTCAGTGTCTAAAATGTAAGGAATATTGAGATTTGGCAAATGTGTTTTATCGTTTTGGTTGTTATTTAGTTTCTGGAAAATATGTTAATATGGAGAACAAATATATAATGTTTTTCCCTTTCTAAAATTTTATTTCCTTTTTAAAGGCTATGAAAACACTAATAAATAAAATCCTGTTGTATATTTTTAAAAAAGTTCTAAAATTGATTGTGGTGATGGTTGCAGAACTTTGTTTATATACTAAAAGCCATTAAATTGTACATTTTAAATGGGTGAATTGTATGGTATATGAATTATATGTCAATAAAGCTATTATACTTTTTTGTGTGTGTGTCCTTTTTTGAGACCGGCCACACCGCGCTCAGCCAGTGAGCGCACCAGCCATCCCTATATAGGATCCGAACCTGCAGCCGGAGCGCCGCCGCGCTCCCAGCGCCGTACTCTCCCGAGTGCGCCACGGGTTCGGCCCTATTATACTTTTTTTTAAAGAAGGAAGAATATTTGTGAAATCAAGCAATGACAGAGCATAGCAACAAGCAAAAATTAAGGATAATTGAGCACGAGATAAGTAGTTTTGGACAATTTTAGAGCAGAGCAATAATATTAGTAAGAGTTGCTCAGAAAGCAAAGTAGTGAGTTTAGGGAGTGTTCAATGAGATTTAAACAAAAAATTCATTAAAATAACCCAAACCAATCATTTATACAGCACTGGTAGGAGTGTAAATTGACATAGCCTTTATGGAAAGCAATTTGTCAATGTATATTGAGTTGGGGTTTTTTTAAACAAATCTAGGAATCTTTTCCCTAGAAATTCCACTTTGAGGAATTTATTATCCTAAGAAAATAGCTTAAAATATCTTCAAAGGTTTATAAACAAAGATAATACCAAAAGTTTGGAGACAATCAAAGGGAATATGGCTAAATATAACCATACAATGAATATTGAGCAGTTGTTGAAGAATGCTATTTCTCGGGCCGGCCCTGTGGCGCACTCGGGAGAGTGCAGCGCTGGGAGCGCAGCTGCGCTCCTGCCGCAGGTTCGGATCCTACGCGGGCGACACCAAGCCAAGGGGTTGCGATCCCCTTACCGGTCATGAAAAAGACAAAAAAAAAAAAGAATGCTTTTTCTAACACCTTTATTGAGGTATAATTGGCACACGAGAAACTGCATATATTAAAGTATACAGTATGATAACTTTTGATATATATACATCTATACACACTAATATATAACCACTAAACCATCACCATAATCAAGATAATGAACATGTCTATCATCCTCAAAAGTTTTGTCAATCCTCTCCCTCTTGCTCCTCACCACCACCACCACCTTCCTCCTCAGGCAACCACTGATCTGTTTTCTGTCACTATAGATTAGTTTGCATTTTCCAGAATTATATATAAATGGAATTATAGTATCATGTACTCTTTTTGTCTGGCTTACTTTGCTCAGAATAATTATTTTGAGAATCATCCATATTGTGTGACTCATTTATTCCTTTTTAATGGTGAGTAGTATTCCATTGTATGGCTATACCACAACTTATCCATTCTTCTATTGATGGATATTTGGGTTGTTTCCAGTTTTTTGGCTATTAAATAAAGCTGCTATGAAAATTCATGTACAAGTCTTTGTATGGACATATAGTCTCATTTCTCCTAGGTAAATACCTAGAAGTAGAAGCTGAATCATATCATAGACATATGTTCAACTTTTTAAGCAAATGCCAAGTTGTTTCCCAAAGTGCTTGTACATTTTACATTCCAATTATCAGTGTATGTAAGTTACATTTCCACCATATCCTCACCAACCCTTGGTATGGTCAGTCTTCTTAATTTAGCCATTTTATAATGTGTAACATGGTATTTCATCATGGCTTTACTTTGCATTTCCCAAATAACTAGTGATGTTGGACATTTTTTCATGTGCTTATTTGCCATTCATATATCTTCTTTGGTGAAGTATCTGTAAAAATCTATTGCTCACTTTACGTATTGGGTTATTCGTTTTCTTATTAGTGAGTTTTGAGAATTTTAAAAGTATATTCTGAATACAAAACCTTTATCAGATATGTGATTTACAAATATTTGCTCCCAGTCTGTAGCTTATCTTTTCACTCTCTTAACAGAATCTTTTGAAGAAGAGAAGTTTTAAATTTTGATGAAATCCAACTTATCAATTTTTTTCTTTCATGGATTGGGCTTTTGGTGCCATTTCTAGGAAATCTTTGCCTAACTGAAGGCCACAGTTTTTCTCTTATTTTTTTCCCCCAGAAGTGTATAGTTTTTACATTTAGGTCCTAGTTCTATTTTGAGTTCGTTTCTATTTATGGTGTGAGGTATGAATCCAAGTACGTTTTTTGTGGGGGGAGAGAATATATAAATAGCCAGTTGTTCCAGTCCAATTTATTGAAAGACTATCTTTTCTACATTATGAGTTCTATGCAGTTCAAATGCACAGTCGTATATGCATCACCCCAATACCATATGGAACAATTCCTTCACCCCTTCAAGTTTACCCCCTTTGTAGACAACAATTCCTATCTCCTCATCCCCTGGTAACCACTGATTTGTTTTTTGTCCCTATAGTTTTGCCTTTTCCAGGGTATCTTATGAATGGAAACATATAAAATGTAGCCTTTTCTCTGGCTTCTTTTACTTAGTAAAAAATCCACTTAAGCTTCACCCATGTTGATGAATAAATCAATAGCACATTCCTTTTCATCACTGAATAGTATTCCATTGTATTAATGTACCATAGTTTATTTATCCATTCATCCACTGAAAAACATCTTCATTGCTTCTGGTTGCTAGCTGTTATGAATAAAGCTGCTATAGGCATTTGTGTACAGGATTTTGTGGGGACATAATTTTTCAAATTACTTTACATGTATACTGGGATTAAACAAATATGTAAATAGATGGTAGATGGTGTGTCCAGGTTTCTCAGTCAGAGAGGAAAGTTATAGATAAACAAGAAAAGAAGGCTGAATGAATGTTGTGATACTGAATTAGAGTCAGAGACGTCAGCGTGAACTTAAGTTTAGCTTAATATAGATGCACACATGGATAGAGGCAGAAACAATTGTAGACATGTGTGTATATGTGGGTCAGCATACATAAATATGTTACCTAGCTCTGTCCACTGAGAAGGTCTGGAAGCAATGACACCCAATAGCTACAAGCACACCTAGAACCCAGATCTTGTTTCTACATATTGTTCTCCAAAAAAAGGAATGAGAGATCTTAGAGAAATGGACCATGGCAGAGAGCATCTTATATTAGCAGAAAGTAAAGACATGCTCAAGAAAATAAAAACTGAAGGTATGTGAAAGTGACACAGGAACCAACTAGAAAGAGCTACCAATGGCAAAAGCCAGGACAAATTGAGTATTTTTTATTATTTCATTTTATCTCCTTTTTTACCATGTTAGGTATAACTGTTCGTTATTTTAGCGGTTGCTTTTAGGTTTATAGTATATATCTTTAACTCATCACAGTCAACATTCTAATAATATTATACCACTTCATGTATAGTTTAAGGATCTTATAATAGTATATTTCTATTTCTTCCTTCCTAGCCTTTGTGCTATTGATGTCATGCATTTTACTTTTACATATATTATACGCCCCATACTACATTGTTAATTATTTCTGTTTATATAGTCAAATGTATTTTGAAAATATTTAAAGAATAAGAAAAAATTTTAGATATTTACTGCTACAGTCTGAATGTTTGTTTCCCCCTAAAATTAATATGTTGAAATCCTAACCCTTAATGTTATGGTATTGGGAGGTGATTAGGTCATGAAGATAGAGCCCTCATGAATGTGATTAGTGCCCTTTTAAAAGGGGCTCTAGAGAGCTCCTTAGTCTCTTCTGCCATGTGAGGTTAGTGAGAAGATGGCAATCTATGAAGAAGCAGGACCTCACCAAACACTAAATATGCTGCAGCCTTTATCTTGAATTTCCCAGCCTTCATAACTGGGACAAATAAATTTCTGTTGTTTAAAAGCTACCCAGTTTATGGTATCTTGTTATAGCAGTCCAAATGAACTGAGACATTTATCCATATAGTTACTATTTCCAGTGCTCTTCCTTCCTTTGTATAGATCCATATTTCCTTCAGGACCATTTTCCTTTGGCCTAAAGGACTTCTTTTAATATTTCTTATAGTGATGGTCTGCTGGTGATAAATTCTTTCACCTTTTGTATATCTCAAAAAGTATTGTATTGGCTTTGTTTTTGGAATATGTTTTTGCTATATAGAATTTTAGGTTGACTTTTTTTTCTTTCAGTACTTTAAGGATGTTCCATTATTGACTTGCTTGCTTTGTTTCTAATGAGAAATATGCTGTCATCCTTATCTTTGTTCCATAAGGCATTCAGTCAGGAAGGTAAGATCACAAGCAGAGGGGAACTCCATGGGCACAGGCCACAGCTGTTGTCCACAGGTAGAATTTCTTCTCTGTCTCAGGGAAGGCTCAGCCCTGCTCTTTAGATTTACCAACTGATGAATTCAGATCCACCCAAATTGTTTAGTATCATCTCCCTTGCTTAAAATCAACTGATTAGGGACTTCAATTATATTTATAACATTCCTTCACAGCAACACCTAGATTTGTGTTTGATTAAATAACTGGAGATTGTAGCCTAGCCAAGTTGACACATCAAAAAAGCCATCACAATTTGTTAGGCAGAACAAGAGCCATTTTTTTGTTTAAGGCTAATTATTACCCATTACCCAGGCAAGAGCCTTCTGAGTATTCTATCTAACATCCTGTGAATTATCTTTTATTTTCAGTCCAGCCAATGGGAACAGGCATTATTCTTAGCCCTGTGTGAATACTGAATATTGTTTCCCATCTTTTTTTTTTTTTTTGAGTGGTTATTTCCCCATTCTTGGATATATTCTCACATGCCTGTGCTGATCAGACTCTGCTGAATCATAGAGGGGACCCTCTGCAAAACTCCAGAATTCCCTATCCTGTGAGCAAGAAATCCTGCTATCATCTCCTCAGACTCTTATTTCCATCTCCTCACCTCAATGTATCTGCCAGACTCTACCTGGGCTCCTTCGTCCTGCACTGCAGCCTGCATACTCTCTCAAGGCAGTAATATGAAAGAGTCATGAGGCTCACCTCATTTTTTTGTCTTTCAGGGATCACTCTCTCTCATTGCCTCATGTTCAGTATCTTAAAAGCCATCATTTCATATATTGTGTTTGGGTTTTTAGTTGTCTCATGTGAGAGGGTAAATCTGTCCCCGTTTCTTCATTTTGACTGGAAGAGTGGGAAACACAAACACTTTTAAAGATAGAATAAATGATTATGATAAGGGGAAAATCAGTATATAAAAGTGAATTTTCATGATTGTCATAGTTTGGGTTCCTCTGAGGCAGACCCTGAGACAAATATACATGTAAAAATTGTTTATTAAGGAAGTATCCCCAATAGAAACCAGTAAGGGAGTAGGGGGAAAAGGATAGGAAAACTTTCAAGTAAGATATGATTTTTAGTGAAGTCACTATAAATTCTTTAATGGTAAAAGTATTCTGTAAATTTGTTAAGGAATTAATATTTTTCATTTCTTGATGACTACATGCTTCATTGAGTAAATTTACATAATAAAAATTATTGACTTCATAATCAGACACAGGTTATTTTCTACTTTTCATTAGTTCAGTTAATGCTGATTTAAACACATATTTTTTTTTTTCACATTTTCTTTGTATAAATCTCAGGGTTGATTACGTACTGGGTCCCCACAACATCACATTTTCACATTGCTCAGTCTTGAGTGTGATTTCAAAGTGGAAATGAATTCAATATAAGTAAGCAAGCAACTGATGGATTTTGGACATGACAAGCACCATTGTGCACACAATAAGCACAAAAGAGCTGCCGGCCTTGTCTTCCACTCCAGCATCAAACCCCTCCCCGCTTCCCTTTATGAGAAGCCTCGTGACTTAAACGGAAACCCTTTTGCTTCTGCAAGTGCACAATTCTCCACCCTGGTTGAATAGCTTCCACATTGGCATAATGCCCATCCTTGATTATATCAGTCAACCCTTGGCACTCTATATAAGCTCTACCACTCCCACACCTGGTTCTGCCCCCCATTTTGAGGGCATCCCTGGGCTGCCCATCACTTTGAGCGCAGCCTGTTAGACTCTATTCCTTTAATAAAGCTTGAACAGTACCCAGCATCTCAGCTCACTTTCTTTTATTTTGGTGCCAAAACCCAGGAAGGGTTTTGGCTGAACCATCGGATGATCCCCTCTCTTGGGTTGATTGGCCCACGGCCACCCTTCCCAGACCTGCTGAACTGGGTACACTTGGGACTCTCTCCTTTGGCCATTTCAGACCAACACATCCAACATCGGCCTCAATTCAGGGTAAGTCAGTGGGTCCGTCCACTCTCATCTTGGGTTCCCCTGACTTGCTCTCTCTCATTCTCGAAGCCCAGGCACCTGGCCAGGGGAACTCTTCTTGTGCCCCCCTGCTATTGAAGGATGCTTCATTAGCTGGTCATGGCTTTTTTCTCAAAAAGAAGGTGGACACCAAAGAGGATGCTCTTTGTTGGCACCCTTCTTCTAGGATGACTGCCCGTTCCCTTTCTCACCCTCTAAATGGGATCCTCACAATCCAAACCTCCACACTCTATGTCTCTGGGCTGTCTCCTGGCCAATCTCTCGGCCTCCAGGGAGACATTAAAACTTGAACACCTCATTACAGTGGATCCCAGTGCCCACAAGATGGCACTCTCGATTTAGATACTCACCAAAATGGCAAAAGCTGGAGAGATTCCGTTACGTTCAAGCCTTCTTCTATCTCTGAACACATTCTTCTCTCTGTCAAAACTGTCCTATGTCTCAAATTCTCCTAGCTCATGCCCGACCTCCCCTTCTGGAGTCGGATTAATCTTTTAATCCATCAGCCTACTCTGCTCCCCATACGGGCCACCTTGACTACCTCCTTACACTCTAAATCCTTCACCAGCCCCTCCACATTTTCCCTCTCTTCATCCTCAGCCCTGGCTCCTTTATATCCCCCTCTGTGAAGTGGCTGGGACAGAGGGATTGTCTAAGTTCATGTCCCATTTTCTATTTTGGACCTTTCCCAAATTGAAAAATGACAGGGATCCTTCCAGTCTGACCCAGACACATATCTGTCCCCTGAAGGCAGGGAGCAGGTCTGGATGGCAGCCCATCAACAGGCAGATGCAGTACATGCTCAAGATAACAGATGGCCAATGGGAGCCATTGCAGTCCCTTACATGGACCCAAATTGGGACCACCAGGCTAGCCACAGGGATCGGGATCTCTGGGGTGACATGATCACACACTTGACTTATGGCCTCCAAAAGGCTACTCACAACTTGGTCAGTTATGACAAGCTCAGAGAAATCACACAGAGATCCACTGAAAATCCCAGCAAGTTCCTAACCTGCCTCTCTGAGGCTTTACATGAATACACATGTATAGACCCAAACTCCGCTGCAGGCATGGCCCTCTTACACTCTCATTTCATTACCCAATCAGCCCCTCATATTCAAAAAAACTATAAAAGAGATCAGGCCAAATACCAGCTCCTGGCTAATGACATCCGAGGCTCACATGCTCCAAAGTCAGCTGCCTCTAGGGGCAAGGCACCTGGGAACTGCTTCAAATGCGGTCAACCGGGCTCCCACCCAGGGCCTATCCTCACTGCAAAAAGCCAAATCACTGGGGGGTTGACTTCCACTCACCAAGATGGAGTGGCTCAGTCCCCAACCTATACCTTTGGCTTCACGGCCATCTCTACTAGAGCTTCTCAGCTTTGCCCAGGAGGAGGACTGATGATGCCCAGGGCCTGAGGCCCCCATGGAGATCACCACACATGAGCCCAGGGTAACTCACCTCATAGCAGGTAAGCCGATATCTTTTGTCATCAATACAGGGGCCACTTACTCTACCTTTCCTAAATATGCAGGAACAACAACCCCATCCTCTATCATAATAGTAGGGGTCATGGGATCAGAATACCGTCCATGGATCACTCAACCACTTTCCTGCATCCTACATCACACCCAATTCACACACAAGTTTTTAATAATGCCTCAATGCCCAACCCCCTTACTGGGACCAGACATTCTTTTCAAACTCAAAGCCACTCTCACCCTAAACACTTTAACTCCAGCTACAATACTCCTGTTACAGGCTGCACCCAGACCTGGCCCCTGAGGCTTCCACCTTCCCCTACCCCTTGGACAAGGTCAATCCTTAGTATGAGATACTTCTTCTCCTTCCATTGCTATGCACCATTCCTCTATCCTTGTTACATTGCAGAAACCCTCTTTGTTCCCTAATGTCCCATAGTACCCCATCACTAACAAACACCTAATAGGCTTAAAACCCATCATACACAAACTCCTTTCTTCTCATCTCTCATGGCCTACCCACTCACCTTTTAATACACCCATCCTTCCTGTTATAAAGCCTGACGGCTCAGACTGTTTAGTACAGGACTAAGCCTGACACATGTCATTCCCAGCAACTCACCTGGACAGCACTACCTCAGGGGTTTGAGGATAGCCCCCACTTCTTCAGCCAGACCTTAGCTCAAGACTTATCTGAACTTCCCCTAACCTCTAGCACTTTAATACAATATGTGGATGACCTCCTCCTTTGTAGCCCCTCCTATGAGGATTCACAGGCCCACACTGTTGCTCTCCTTAATTTCCTGGCCTCTGGGGGATGTCGAGTGTCCCCCAGCAAGGCCCAAATTTCTTCTCTTTCAGTCACCTACTTGGGAGTCCACCTCACCCCCAACACCAAAGAAATGACGGTGGATCACAAAAGTTTAATTTCTGAACTACCAACTCCCACCACAATGAGTGACATTCTTTCCTGGGGCTTGCAGGATATCTCCACATGTGGATCCCCAACTTTGGCATGCTAGCAAAACCACTTTATGAGGCAGCCAAAGGGGATCCTGCCATTCCTTTAGATCCCACAAAGCCCATTCATTCTCCCTTCCAGTGACTAAAAGCCAATCTCCCCGCAGCCGCAGCTCTATCTCTCCCAACGCTATCTCATCCTTTTATCCTATACATCACCGAAACCCAAGGATTGGCAGTCGAGGTTTTGGGACAAAAGACAGGAGATGTTTTCTCCCGGGTTACTACTTCTCTAAACAACTAGACACCACAGCTCGAGAATGGGCCCCTGTTTATGGGCCTTGGCAGCAGCCGCCCTTATAACACAAGAAACCTCTAAACTAACTTTTGGACAACAGTCAAGACCTTCTCAGCCATAAGGCCGAGTAAATTCTCTCCCCTTCCCACTGCCAACTTATTCACCTTACTTCCATTGAAAACTCTCAGTTCTCCTTCAAACCTTGCCCTCCCTTAAATCCAGCCACTCTCATCCCAAAATACTCATGACCCTTAGAACATAATTGCATGGAAGCTTTAGACCTCTTTCTCAATCCCTTTCCACACATCTCACCACAACCCATTATGTGGTTCATAGATGGGAGCGCCACCTGCAAGCCTGGCCATATGGAAGGAGAGAGGATACATGACCACTCAGGGAGGGCCCATAAAAAGCGGACATCTTATCAAGATACTTCTTGAGGCTGCACAACTCCCAAAGAAGGTTGGGGTTTTACACTGCAGAGGACACCAAACCTCCAGTGACCCCATAGCCCAGGGAAACAAACTGGCGGATCTAACCGCAAAAAAGGCTGCTCAATCACCAGGCTCCCACTCTTCCTCTCCTGCTCAGGTCCTTCTCACGGCCCCTATGCCCTTACCCCAATACACACCTCAAGAAATACAACAACTCCAACAGTTGGGAGAACAAAGAAAGGACAACTGGTATACTCTCTTTGGTTGCTATGGCCTCCCTACCACATGAGCTGAGAAAATCCTATTAGAATTTCCATAATTCAGTTTATATAGGCTGTGAACCCCTACTACACCTTCTTCAGCCCTTATATTACTCTCCCTACAAAAGGACATGCTATCTTCTAACCCTAGTAGATACCTTTTCAGGTTGGATTGAGGATTTTCCCTGCACTGCAGAGGATGCTGCAGCAGTAACACATGCTCTCACCTCAAATCATCCCTTGTTTTGGCCTCCGCACCCGTCACTCACTTGCGAGCTGCCCCCCACAAACTTACAGGCCTCAGCCCCCTTGAACTAATGTACACTAGACCCTTCACTCTCACACCTCTCCCTTCCAGCTCATCGCCTTTAGGCCAGTATCTCCCTACTCTTTCGCTCATTAGGGATCTTTTTAGAGAACAGGCCAACCTTACATTACCTCATCCTTTCCCCAACCACCCCCTCAGACTTTAAATTGAGACTGGGACAGCAAGTGTATATTAAAACCTGAATCCCAAAGCCCCTCTCACCATATTGGGAAAGGCCTTATACAGTACTTCTCGCCACCCCCACAGCAGTAAAAGTACTAGGAAAGACCCCCTGGTATCACTTATCCTTGGTAAAACTAGCACCTGAGACTTTACCCAAAGAATCTGTTAACACCAAGCCAGAGAGGTTCCTCTGGTCAACCCCCAACCCAACATCTCCTTACACTTTGTCCATTTTAGGACCCACAAAACTGAAAATCTCCAGGACCTCCGCTCTTCCCCCAATCCCAAAAGAAGGACGATCTTTCCCCCAGCCATCATCCTCTCAGTCCTGCAGGCTCGCTCCACGTCCCTCACACAAGAGCTACTATTATACAATCTGTTTTGGTACTTGCTACAGGACTGGCAGCAGCTGCCCCAGAGCACTGTAACATTATAGGAGGATTTCTCCTGGCCTCCTTTACCTCTTATCAGTAGGATGCTTCTTAGCAATGTCATTGTGGCAATGTCCCCTTTAAATTCTTTTGGCTCCCTAACCCTTTGCATCCTTCCCGTGTTTGTCCTCCTATCTTAATGCTCCCCCTTGCCTGGAACATGGAGGTTCCAGTCACGCAGGGATGATGCAGTCCTCAGTGAATCAGACTGGTCCCCGAGTGACTCATCTGTCTCCCACTTGGCGAGAAACTTTTTGTGGTCATCCCCTCCCTGTTGATGCAGCCCGTAACGTTTCCACAAACGTCTCTTCACTTTCTTCTAATCTCACCTCAGTGGGGACTGTCAGTGTCGTGCGGGGCCTGCCCACACTCTGCCTTACTATTCGCTTACCCCCTCCTCATCCATGCCCTAAAATTGACGTATATTACCTTTGTAAAACTACATTATCCAGTTGCCTGCCCCCCAATGCAGTTTCTTGCATATTTGTTTGGCTCCTCCTGGATATCACTGTCTAGACAGATGGAGGGATGGACATGGGACTAGGACTAACTTTGGCCCCTCCCTCTCAGGAAGTTCCCCTGCTCCTGTAGGACACTAATTGTACCTTTTAATTCCTGCAACTGGAACTAGCATAGCAGGCCTTGCTACTGCCTCTCAATTCTATAAACTCTGAGAAGAACTAAGTATAGATAGCATCTCCCTCCAGTGACAGGTCACCTCACTCACAACAGTCGCTTTACAAAACCGTCAGGCCCTTGGCTTCCTTACAGCCGAGAAGGAAGACACCTGCCTCTTCTTGGGGGAGGAATGCTGTTATTTCATAAATGAGTCTAGGGTGATCCAAAACAACTTAAACCATTAAAAAGCAAGCATTGATTGCTGATGCAAAGGGTTACAAAACATGAACACACCTGGGGGGTGGCCCCAGTCACTGAACCCTTGGATACCCTGTCATATGCCCCGACTAGGACCCCTAACTGTGCTGGGACTCATCCTACTTTTGGTCCCTGTCTCTTTTGGTCTTTCTCTAATTTCTTGCAGGAAAGTATGCAGGCTTTCACCAACCAAAAGGTTGCCAAATTGTTCCTGCGAGGAGGATATCCGCCCCTCAGAATCAGCAACCCTTCCCTGGAGGAATACAGCCTCCCCACACGAAACCAATACCCTGCCACCTAAATCTTTCATTTTTTCCATGTCTTCGTGCATCTCCATCAGGAAGTAGCTTCAGAAGAATGAGACCTCCGCCCCTTTTTCCCTTCTCCTTATACTTAAAAGGTGGGAATGATGGATTTTGGATGTGAGCGGTGCCATTGTGCACACAATAAGCACAAAATAGCCGCTGGCCTTGTCTTCCACTCCAGCACCAAACCCCTTCCCCCTTCTCTTTATGAGAAACCTCGTGACTTAAATGGAAACGCTTTTGCTTCTGCAAGGGCGCAATTCTCCACCCTGGTTGCATAGCTTCCACATTAGCATAATGCCCCTCATTGATTATATCAGCCAGCCCTTGGCACCCTATATAAGCTCTACCACCCCCACACCTGGTTCTGTCCCCCATTTTGAGGGCAGCCCTGGGCTGCCCGTCACTTTGAGCACAGCCCAGCAGGTTCTTTTCCTTTAATAAAGCTTGATTCGTACCTGGCATCTCAGCCCACTTTCTTTCAGCAACTCTTAGGTATAATTCCTGAAGCAGTTTTAAATGACCTCATGTGGCTGTTCTGGAACTTTACTTAAAGATGCTGTGCCAGATTTGCCTCTCCAAACCCTTTTTCCACCCTTCTTCACCCTGCTTTCTGTCTCAGGAAACTGACTTGTATAAACTACAATCTCATTACATCAACAAGCTCCCTTGCTCTCTGGCTTCCAGTCAGGTCAAGCCAATGGAGATCCCTGGCAGGAGATGAGGGTGTGACAGTGATGGGAGGGTGCTGCCCAGACCTCCCTTGAAGGGAACCTGCTGCAAGGAGTGCCATTGGCTGACAGCCTGTAGATGCTGCACCTTCAAGTCCCGTGCAGCATTCCTGCTGAGGACACCCTCTCCCCAGGCTGTTCCCACCCTAAGACTGAGCATGCAGGAAGAATAAAGCTAGGCCATTCCTGCCTGACACAGGACCACCCTGATGGGCAGGCTTTGCTCTGGGGCTCCCCATCAGCCTAGCCAAGACTTTCTCAGAGCTACGCTGCAGCCTGAGGCTCTCTCTACCCAGTTCTCCTTCCTTCCTCTCTCCTTCCACAGGAGACAGACCTCCTCCGGGTCTGAAGGCTATCTCTCCCTACTCCTGCACCCCCTCCCCTTTATCCTTCTCAGAAATTCCCTCCAATAAACCTCTTACACTTCTCATTCTGGCTTGGGCTCTGCTACCTGGAGGGTGAAACTAATCCAGTGAGAAAGGGCAGAGAGTGAAGTCGGGATTTTTATTCTCTTGCCTTTCTCCCTTAGAGGTTGCCTCTGGCTGACTGTGTCCTTTGACAAAAGTTATAGCTCCCTTCAAGGCAGCCATCTCTACAAGACTTTCTCTTTTTAGGTTCCAGTAACTACTCCCTCCCCTTGTCTCTTTAGGGCCAGGCAGTAAAATTTTACTGCTACAACCTCAGGCTACTAAATATTCCTGTGGTCCCCTTACCTGCACACTTTTGAAAATAGTCCCTTTGTAAATAAACTCTCCTCAAATTATCCTAATTGGAGAGCGGCATTTTTTCCTACTGGGACCTTGTAGTAGTTAGTGTTGGCAGTCCACCCAGATCCCCTTTACCCATCCCACAGCTTCTGTCAAGGTTGGCTGCTAAGAGCTCACAGCAGCCTCTTTCTCTGGAGAACTGCCCTCAGCAGACTGAAGCCACCTCACCTGGTCCCCTCCCACTCTATTGGCCCACAGCTAATGACTGACTGTTGGGGAACTTCTGTTCCCCAAGTTCTGTGCCCCAAAGGAGGGACAACTCTGTAATGGAGCTTGTACTCCAGAGTCCACCCTCTGTGGATCAGGCCAAGACTTGGTCAAGTTTCTTAATGACCCTGAGCCTTAATTTCCTCACTTATAAAATGAGATTGATAATATCCCCCCATGATATGTTATGAAGACTAAATTGGATAATATGCAAAGTGCTTAGCTCAAGGCCAGGTACTGATGAAGTATTCAGTAAATGGCAACTCCCATTATCATGGCTCACTACTTTAAGCAAGTACTGAAGATTAAGCTAACAAAAGGTCTTGCCCCTATTAGCATAAAGAGGAGACACCGTTTTATATACCCTTGAGTTGTGGCAGCGGAAGTTAACAGCCACAAAATTAGGGGCTTCTTATATGAGATGTCCATATCCTAGCATTAATTCACCCCTCCTGTTCAATACATCTTCTGGGCTCTCTCTTCATTGGTCAGAATTTTACCAACTATGCATTTTAAGAGTAACATGATGATTGTTCTACATAATTGGGTGATGAAAAGAAACTAGCAAAAGTTAACTTAAAAACTACTAGGGTCTGGGCCGGCCCGGTGGCGCACTGGAGAGTGCGCCGCTTGGGAGTGCGGCGGCGCTCCCGCCGAGGGTTCGGATCCCATGTGTAGACCAGTTCCCGCTCACTGGCTGAGCGCGGTGCAGGCACAACACCAAGGGTTGCGATCCCGTTGCCGGTCCCTGGTGCGGGCGTAACACCGAGGGTTGCGATCCCGTTACCGGTCAGTAAAAAAGACAAAAAGGAAAAAAAAAAAAAAACTACTAGGGTCTGAATGAGGAGACAAGTACACCAATATAACAAGTACCTGGACTTGTACTTGCAAATGAGTAAGTACTCCCAGAACACTGTTCCTTTTTTTTTTTTTTTTTCAGCTGGCCAGTATGCGGATCCAAACCCTTGACTTTGGTGTTATCAACACCACACTCTAACCAACTGAGCCCAAGAACACTGATTTTGTTGAGATCTTCTGTTACAGGTATAGGTGGCCACATGACTAAGTTCTGGCTAATGAGATGTAAGCAGAAGTTTTGGGTGGAGATTCTGGGAAATCTCTTTTAAAAGGGGGTTGACTCACCTGGCAGGTGCCCTTCTGCCCCTTCTCTCTTCTCTCTTCCATCCAACCTGGAATGCAGACACAACGGTTGGAGTTGCAGTGGCCATCTGACAACCATGAGGCAAATTTTATGGTGGGAGTTGTGTGCTAAGAAGGGCAAATCAGCAAGATAGAAGGAAGCTGGGGCTGATGACTTCAGGGGATTGTGTTGGACTGGGTCACAGACCCCACTACCCAGTCTTGTGCAGGTGGTGAGTCAGGTAAGCGAAAGAAAAACCGAGTACCTCTGGGCAAAGCAAACATGCTTTATATCAGATGCAAGCTCCATCGCCAGTAGTTCGAAGCTGTTGTCTTATACACCAAACTACACAATTGCGGCAACGAGCCGAGGGGTACATGGGCGCACATGCGCACCAACACTGATCTTATGTAACTTGTTTGCCACGGACATGCTGACTCATACTCAGCCAGATATGAGGCGAGAGGGCCTAACTAAACTAACTTCATTTTCCTCACACTCCACCCCTTCAGGGTCTTTCGCCCTACAATCTACACATCTGTATTCATCCGCAACGTTCCCTTGGTGAGAACAGATGACCCTTGTATCCATAGGCCACAGCAGCAATATAGGCTGCAGCAACATGCTACCAAAACACAGGCACTTCCTCCAAGCACAGCTAGTATCCATCTCCAGGTGGAGGACATATCTGCCCACCACTCCTAGAGGGGGTCTCCAGTGATTTTTTGCACAGCATGAATCTCATTGGTTGCAATGAATCTAATTGCTGTAAACCTTCAGTAACATTGTAATGATAATCAGGGATGTATATACAACATTCCATTCCAAGGAGGGTACACACCCTGCCCTGGGAAGCTGTCATCATGTTTAGAGCCATGTGGTTTTGTAACACCACCTTTCTCATTTGATAAAGTTCCTGATCTAGGAGGGTCAAGGCATGGTGGGTTTGGTTCAGGGCTCTAGCAACATGATCTGCTAAAGCAGTTATTTGCCATTTAGACACTAAAGCTGCTCCTTGTGGAGAAAACAAAGCTAATGGATACCACCACCGGAGAGGGGGGGCGTTTCACTCTATATCTACCTTTAACAGAGTCTCAGTTAGAGGGACGCTGGTCCAGTGTTGTATACACTGATGCTAGTAAATAAGGGGTGCCCCAGGTACATCTACCTGTCCAGTTGTGTGGAAGATATGGCCATCCATGAGTTCCACAGACCCATAATGTTCCCTGTGGTACTGGTATCACTGTTCCCTTGGGTCTACTATACCCAGTCTCCAATACTATTGCTTGACATTGCATAGTGGGGGTCCAGCCCATAACTTCCACACCCATGGTACGTTCAACATACCAAGTAGCTGTGGGCAAAGTAGACATACTTTATTTCAGACGCGAGCTCCACCACCAGCAGTTCAGAGCCTTTGTCTTTTATACCAACCTACACAATAGTGGCAACGCGCCGAGGGATATGTGGGTGCACATGAGCACTAACACTACTCTTACGTACCTTGTGTACCACGGATATGCTGACTCATACCCAGCCAATATGAGGTGAGAGGGCCTGACTAAACTAACTGCATTTTCCTCATAGCTTGTCATGCCAACACTGGGTTGCCTACCTCTGCCTATGGACTTGGGCTCCACTGGAAACATGGGACCAAGTGGACGGGTCCCCTGTGAGTATTGAGAAAGCCCCTCAGGTTCTGAGCTCCACATTGAAGGATGAAGAGTCTAGGCAAGCGGCTGGTTGGATGGACTGGCTGATGCTTACCACACTGCGGGCCAACATGGATCAGGCTCTCTGTAACACGGCATGACTGAAAGAACTGATATGTGAAACAGAGCGGCTGGAGATGTGAGTACATGCTCTGCAGGCTGAAGTGCATCAACAGGGCAGTCCTACGGATGAACCTGAGGGTGAGTATGTTCCCATGGAGGAGAATATACACCTCCAGGCATGACCTGTAATCCATCAGAAACTAAAGCACGAACAGCCCACGGGAAAAAGTGAACAACCAGTAGGCAATCCACAAGTGACCCAATTCATTACCTATGTCCCCTACACCCACATTGTATATTGACAAAATAAAATAAAATTTGGAAAAAAAAATTTAAAAAAAATAAAATAAAGTGACCTACTATAGAGCTAGGCTGGGTCTGGAGCTCACAAACCTCTTGAGCCCATTCACAAACCCTTCACATGCAGGTCTATGAGCTACGTAACCAGCAGAAAGGTCCTTGGAGCCTTGGTTGAAGTAAGAATAGTCTCTATTCAGCACACACAACACTAAGAGCTAGACAGTACAAAGAGAAACTCAAAAACTCAACTGCTACTGGCATAGTCCAAAGAAAAACTGAGCAGCTGCCAGCAGAGTAAACACATTCTATTTTTAGACACAAGCTCTCTGCTGGCCAGCCTGCTTCACAAACTGAAGAACACACAAAAGCAAGTCTGTAAAAAAGATACATTGGTGCACATACACACTAACTCCACCGACACACAACTTGTTTACAAGAAATGTCCAGGGAGCCTGACTAAATTATCCTATTTTCTCCACAATCCACCCAGAGTCCCTTGCCATAAAATCTACACATTAAAAAATCCTCTGCAATGTTCCCTTAGTGAAGATAAATGACCCTTTTATTTATGTAACCTATTGTCCATTCAATATGGCTTAAGGCTTGCCCTTAAGGCTTGTCCTGTAGTTCTGTCCTTTAGTCACACATGTCCGGTTAGTAGTCATCATTGGTGTGATTCTACATGGGAATCTTGTAGTCATACTGATGTGAAGTTCAGTGCATATTCAGTAGATGATCATACCAACACATTTATGTAACCAGTCAACTCTGCTGCAGTGCCTTCAGCCAGAACACTATGGGCAAAAAGACAGAAGGGTTATCAGTACCAATAGAGGAAGTTTTTGCCCCTCTGGTAAGATGCATGCCAGTTTGCCATCCTGAGAAAGGATGGATGCAGGAATAGGTATCTTGCCTGGTTTGGGACCCCACAAGGCCATACAAAGAGAAGACCAGTAACTCTCTGACTTTGGCAGTGGGCCCACAAGATCCACCTGCCACCATGTCAGGGGCACTCTCACACGAGGTATCTGCCCATCAGGGGCACCCGTCTGCTCATCAGGAACACATCTGCCCATCAGGGGCATTTTTTCTTGGGTTTATGTGACACCCAGCGAGCCATCAACCACCTGGCCTTGCAGCCAGCATGCTGCATTCTCCAATGTAGCCACCCAGGTACATCAGCTGCTGGAGCTCTCTGCACCCACCTTACTTTAGCCAGTGCATCAACTTCATCATTGCCAACTCAACAGCAGGCTTCCAGTCCTTGCCTGCCCCCAAAAGACGAGTACCTTGGCCTGCTCCCTATTCAAAATGAACAATTCATCCGCCTCTTCAGGAGCAATCAAAAAGTCTTTTAAATCCACCGAACATACCTTGCTACCTGTTTCCGGACATTTAGCAACACGCTGTTCAGGGCACAATTACTGCCACAAGGCAAACAGGACTGTATTTGCCTGCTGGTCAATTTTCTTTTTATCAACCCCTGCTGCAAGCAAGTCAAGCCACATCTGCTTACAGCTAGTCTTGCTTGGTCCCTTTGGGATAAAATCCCGAGTATTTCTTGGGGGTTTGGTCTTAGCCACCTTTCAGATCCCTTTTGCTTGTGTCCTCTCCTCTACTTCACCCAGGCTGGCTATCATGGTCGTTACCTCATGCATAGGACGACCAATGTATGGGGCCAGTATGGCCATCAGTGACCCAAAGGACATTGATGGGGCATTTTGCAGCACTATGTCTCTCATGCTGCCTGTAAAGTTTTCATCATCCAGGCCACGAGTGTTCACATTAAACATGGACTGTCGCATCCCCAGCTCTCGAATTATTTGGACCAACTCCACATACATTTGCCATTTACTAACAATCTTGGGCAGTTCTCCAGCACTTGCCCACATGTTTCGGGCAGCTGCATTCACCCATTCCATTAAGAAGTGATTACCTGGCCCTTGTGCATACTTGCAGTTATTCTTCAGCTATTGCCTCAGGGATAGGTGCATGGTGATGGAGGCCAATTTTTCCATCTCCTCACCAGAGCATATCACACTATCCACCCCTAGGTCTCATAACTGCAACAGCCAAGGAGCCAGGGGCTCCCCCTGTTTCTGTTAAAACTGTCTCCCCAAGTTAACTAACTCAACCTGGGTATATGGGACATAGGTGGTGAATTGGGTCACCAGTGGATTGCCCACTGGTTGCCCCCCTGGTCCCATAGGCTGCTCGTGCTTCATTTTCTGATGCACAACAGGACGTACCTGGGGACACATGGTCTCCCCCAACTCACCACTGGGTTGGTCATCTTCCCTGGTGTGAGAAGCTGGAGTGGCCAGTCACTGCATGTCATCCTCCAGGACATTCATCTGTGCTTCCAACAACTCCGCTTTCTTCTTCAGATCTCGATCAACTTGCTGCAGAGTGAGCAGCAGCTGGGCTCTGGTCAGCAGAAAAGTGTCCACTGGGCACCACATGCTCAAGGATAGCCACATTTCCACTTCAGTGCCTGGTCTATGCTGCCTTACATTACAGTGAGCAGCAACCAGATCCCAGTCAACAGGAAAGTGGCCATAGGGCACAGCATATGCACAAGTAGCCACATTTCCTCCTTCTTCCAAGGGCTTTTTGGCTCCTGTACCTGCTCAGAATCCTGCTCCGACTATGTCAATTGTAGAGCTAGAACTGGATCCGGTGCTCACAGACCCCTCGAGCCCATTCACAAATCCTTCACATGCAGGTCTATGAGCTACGTAACCAGCAAAAAGGTCCTTGGAGCCTTGGTTGAAGTAGAAATAGTCTCTATTCAGCACACATAACACTAAGAGCTAGGCAGTATGAAGAGAAACTCAAAAACTCAACTGCTACTGGCAAAGTCCAAAGAAAGACTGAGCAGCTGCCAGCAGAGTAAACACATTCTATTTTTAGACACGAGCTCTCTGCCAGCCAGCCTGCTTCATGAACTGAAGAACACACAAAAGCAAGTAACTAAAAAGATACATTGGCACACATGCGCACTAACTCCACCCACACACAACTTGTTTACAAGAAATGTCCAGGGAGCCTGACTAAATTATCCTATTTTCCCCACACCTACAAAAATAAGTAATTATCATAGATGAATAAGCAATGACCAAAGGAGAGAGGAAGGAGGATACCCACGTGCTCACAGGTGACACACATGAAGAATAAACAGTGGCATTCTGCTAGATCATCAGGACAGAGGAGAACCATGAAGGAAGAGAGAAGGGTCAGATGCAGAATATTTGCGTGCCCAGGAATGGGAAGGTTCAAATAAATACTGGAGGAAGGAAACCTTGCAAACCAGATACGAAATTTTATCTCTGACTTTCAAAAATGCATTTTAAAATGACTGGAGGAGCTGGCATCTAGCTCTCCTTCCATACTGTGGGAACTGTGTTATCCCTGTTACAAACCTACAGCCAAGGAAAATAAAATTCAGTCAGCCCTTCAAGAAGAAGGGTCTGTAGACCATGTCTGTAGGAAAGAAGGCAGTTTAAGCCGTAGAACCTTTGGATTTCTCATACATCTTTTTCTTGTGACAAAAGTTCAGGAGCTTATGACTCTAACATTATGACCGTGTGTTTAGTTCCTAATTTGAAGAATATGTGGCATATGATAAAATGTTCAGAGGAAGCAGGGTGGACTCATGGGAATAGAACCATGAGAAGTCATAGATGTGGACTTTCTCTCCTTACTATACCTCTAACTTTCTCCATTACAGCTTTGCATTTTTTTTGAATTTTATTTTTTACATGTTATTTTCTTTTTTCTACTTTTATATATATATATATATATATATATATATATATATATAT
>NW_007730378.1:61313-86854 GCF_000696425.1 Galeopterus variegatus
CTTGACCGACCTTGAGACGAAACCCCCCCCAGTTTTTCTCGGGTGCTCGGGAACCGGTCTTTTTTTGGGATCCGACCCCGCGGCGGGAGCGCCACCGTGCTCACAAGCGGCGCACTGTACCAGTGCGCCACCGGGTGAGACCTACTTTTTTATATTAAAACATTTTAAGCCTATAGAAAACAGTAAAAATAGTACAATGAACATACACATACCCTTTACCAAGGTTCATCAAATGTTAACATTTTGCCAAATTTGATTTCTATTTAAATGTGTTTGATGTAAATGCACACACACACACTTTTTGTGAAAGACCTGAGATTTAAACTTTTCAGACATCTTGACCTTTCACTCATTCATACATCAAGCATATTTTTCCTAAGAAAAAAGACGTCCTTCTACACAACTATAATACATATATCACACTCAGGAAATTTAACATTAGTACTATACTGTTATTTAATATGCATTTCATATTCATATTTCTTCAATCATCCCAATTACAATAGTGTCCTTTATCCTGTTTTATTTAAAATCCAGCATCCAATTAAAGATCACACATTGCACTTAGCTGTCATGTCTCTTTTCTTCCTTGTAAAGGTAATCCCTGAGCTTTTTCTACCTTTCATAACATTTTTGAAGAGTCCAGGTCAGCTATTTTGCATAATGTTCCTGAATTTGGTTTGTATGATTATTTCCTAATGATTAGAATTGGTGGGGGTGGGCAGGAATACTCCCTGCATGATTGTCTTCAGTGCGTCACTGCAGAGGGCACATGCTGTCAATTTTTCCTGTTATTGGTGACATTAATTTTGATCATTTGGTTCAAGTGGTGTCCACCAGACCTCTCCACTATAAAGGTACCTTTTGCTCTTTGTAATTCATAATTGTAGCTAGTGGTACTTTGAGATTGTGTGAATGTATTCTTCCCTAACATTTCATTCAATGATTTTATATCTATTGATGATTCTTCCCTCAATCAATTATTATGACAGTGATTGCAAAATGTTGTTTTTCTAATTCTTTTTTTTTAATTTTATTTTATTTTGTCAATATACAATGTGGTCGATTGTTGTGGCCCATTACCATAACCTCCCTCCCTCCTCCGTCACCCCCCTCCCTCCCAACAACCTCAGATCTGTTCGCTTGTATCAACTTCAAGGAATTGTAATTGTTGTGTCTTCTTCCTTGTTTTTCTAATTCTAACAATCCTACATTAATTGGCTGGTATTCTTCTGTAAACAACTTTCCCTTCTCCTCCTCTCCCAACCCCATAATTTTTTTTTAAACAGTACTGTTGGCTTGAATTCTTTTTAAATTTAATCTTTTATAATTTGTTCAAGTCATTATTTATTTTGATACTCTAAACTGTCCCATATTTAGCAAGTGGGAGCTCTTTCAAGCTGAGTTCTGTCTTCTTTTTGGCATGACCCCCTCAATTTTTGAGTACTTCCATATTTTGTGGCCTAAGATATTCCAAGTTCCCCTTACACATTCCCTACTCCAGCCTACAATCCACTTCTCTAAGGATCTCTGGTTCTTTTTAGTGGAACACAATCTCTACAAACTAAGATATTGACACTAGATGTGCTCATTGCTATTGAGGTATTCTCCACAGATATTTGAAACAGAAAATAAATATCATTGACAACGATTATTTCAGGTAGGCTGTGTAAGGCTGAATTAGACAAGAATATAGAAAGTGTTAGAAGAAATTCAGAAGGTAGGTAATAATTCTAATAATGGTTTCCATTTGAGTGAGATGATCTACTAAGTGCACGACACCTGGTAATGTCAAAATTCTCATTCATAGCTATACCAAAAAGCCATATTGAACATATAATTTTCACTTATAACCTAGAATGTAATTTACATCATTTAATATAGATTTTAAATCCCAAATATATTTATAGTGGGTTTTTCTGCCTAGTTTTGCAACCTCATTTGCACTTGCAACTATTTTCAGATTTTATTTGAGAAGAGGGGGAGAAAAGATGAATGAAGAAAGAGGAAGGAAGCACTAAATGCTTTAATTAGAGAAAATCGCTGGATTTCTGGTAGTTGAATCTATCACCTGAATGAGTATTGACATAAAGCATATGTTTATAGGTTATAAAGGGATTTCCTTAATTCTCAGTGAGGCTGTGTGGCACAAGCTATTAACAACGATGCAATGCTTCCCACTTCCCCAGAACCAAGCGAAGTAAGGATCTTCATAAGTTATTTAAAAACAAATAATGTTTGTATTTGTAATGCACATAAAGCTGAGCCATACCATGACCCATTCTTAACATAGTGCTGTTTTCAAGGAAATGTCAGCTCAATATTCAAGAAACAATTTCAATGGTAATTTAGATTTTAATAAAATCATTTTTAAACTCCAAAGGGAAATTCTACTCATATTACACAGGAAAACTTTTCAAAATCCTTTCTCCCATTTCTCCCTCTCCTCTCATCCCCAAACTCAACATCTCATATACATGGCAGAAATCCTCCATCCAAAATCCTCCATCCTCTTATCCAAATTAAAATCCTTCATCCTCTTTCTAAAACTCATTTAGAACTAAGTTTTGTCTTTTTCTGCCTCCTCTATCACCTTCCAGATCTTCTCATTTCTTTTCTGTTAGCTTTCCCTATCATTTTTATTTTAACAGACTTTATTTTTCAGAGCAGTTCTAGATTCAAAGAAAAATGTAGAGGGAGGTACATAAATTTCTCTCTCTCTCTCTTTTTAAATTATTAAATTCTCCACTTAAAACACACAGACTAACTGACTGGATTAGAAAGATGGACTCAACAATATGCTGCCTTCAAGAGACTCACCTTACCAGTAAAGACTCACATAGACAAAGGCTGAAAGGATGAAATAAATATACCATGCAAATAGAAATGAAAAACAAGCTGGAGTAGCTATTCTCATATTAGATAAAATAGACTTTAAAGAAAAAACATAAAAAGAGATAAAGAAGGCCTCTATATAATGATAAAAGGATCTATTCATCAAGAAGACATAACAATCATAAATATATACACACCCAATGTTGGAGCAGCCAGATTTATAAAGCAAACATTATAAGATCTAAAGAATGAAATAGACACTAACACCATAATAGCAGGGAACTTGAACACCACACTCTCAACATTGGACAGATCATCTAGGCGAAACATCAATAGAGAAACACAGGATCTAAACTATACTTTAGACCAATTAGACTTGGCAGATATCTACAGAACATTCCATACATACAAAAACCTGAGAATATTCATTCTTCTCATCGGCTCATGGAACATTCTCCAGGATAGACCAAATGTTAGGTCACAAAGCAAGTCTCAAAAAATTCAAAAAAATTGGAATTATACTGTGTATTTTTTCAGATCACAATGGATTAAAATTAAAAATCAATAACAAACAAGACTCTGAAAACTATATAAATACATGGAAATTTAACAACATTCTACTTAATGACATATGAGTCCAAGAAGAAATTAAACAGGAAATCAAAAAATTTCTTGAAACTAATGAAAATAAAGACACATCATTCAAAAACCAGTGGGATACTGCAAAAGCAGTACTAACGGGGCAATTTATCACATTAAATGCTCACCTCAGAAGAAAGGAAACCTGGCATATAAACAACCTAACAATTCACCTTAAAGAACCAGAAAAACAAGAACAATCCAAACCCAAAGTTAGTAGATGGAAAGAAAGTATTAAGATGAGAGTAGAACTAAATGAAATAGAAACCCAAAAAATGATATGAAAGATCAATCACACAAAAAGTTGGTTTTTGAAAAGGTAAATAAAACTGGCAAACCTTTAGCAAGGCTAACTAAAAAAAGAAGAGAGAAGACCCAAATAACAAAAATTAGAAATGAAAAAGGTAATATTACAACTGATACCTTACAAATACAAGGAATCATTAGAAACTACTATAAACAACTATATGCCAACAAATTTGAAAATCTGGAGGAAATGGATAAGTTTCCAGACACATACAAACTACCAAAACTGAGCCAAGAAGATATAGAAAATCTGAACAAACCAATAACAATAAAAGAGACTGAAGCTGTTATCAGCAGTCTCCCAACAAAGAAAAGCCCAGGACTGGTTGGGTTCACTGTAGAGTTCTACCAAACCTCCAAAGAGGAACTGATACCAATTCTCTACAAACTATTCCAAAAGACTGAAATAAAGGCAATTCTCCCAACTTCATTCTATGAGGCAAACATCACCCTGATACCAAAACCACACAAACATATGTCAAAAACAGAAAACTACAGGCCAATATCCTTGATGAATATAGATGCAAAAATCTTCAATAAAATACTAGCTAACAGAATACAGCAACACATACACAAAATTATACACCATTATCAAGTGGGATTCATCCCAGGAATGCAAGGTTGCTTCAACATATGCAAATCAATAAATGTGATACACCACATCAATAAAAGCAAAGACAAAGACCATATGATCATCTCTATAGATGCTGAAAAAGTATTTGACAAAATTCAACATTAGCTCATGATACAGACTCTCTACAAGTTAGATATAGATGGAAGCTATCTCAACACAATTAAAGCCGTATATGATAAGCCCACTGCCAATATCATCCTGAATGGGGAAAAGCTGAACAGGAACTAGACAAGGATGCCTACTCTCACCACTCCTCTTCGACATAGTGTTGGAAGGACTAGCCAGAGCAATCAGAGAAGAAAATGAAATAAAGGGCATCCAAATTGGAAAAAATGAAGTCAAACTGTCCCTGTTTGCATATGATATTGAAGAGCCTAAAGCCTGTATAGAAATACTCTTAGAGTTGATAAATGATTTCACCAAAGTTGAAGGATACAAAATCAACACACAAAAATCAGTAGCACTTCTATACTCCAACAGTGAACATGCAGAAAAAGAAATCAAGAAAGCTAGCCCATTTACAATAGCCACCAAAAACATAAAGTACTTAGGAATAAAGTTAACCAAGGATGTGAAAAATCTCTATAAAGAGAACTACAAACCACTGTTGAGAAAAATTAAAGAGGACAGAAGAAGATGGAAAGATATCCCATGCTATTGGATCAGAAGAATTAACATTGTGAAAATGTCCATATTACCCAAAGTGATCTACAGATTTAATGCAATCCCCATCAAAATTCAAATGACATTTTTCTCAGAAATGGAAAAAACTATCCAGACATTTATATGGAATAACAAAAGACCACACATAGCCAAAGCAATCTTGGGGAAAAAAAAAAATAAAGCTGGGGGCATAGCACTACCTGACTTTAAACTATATTACGAAGCTATAGTCATCATAACCGCATGGTACTGGCATAAAAACAGACACATGGATGAATGGAATAGAATAGAGAACCCAGAAATCAACCCATACACCTGCAGCCATCTGATATTTTTTTTTTCCTTTTTGTCTTTTTTCGTGACCGGCAACGGATCGCAACCCTCAGTGTCACGCCCGTGCCGGACCAGGACCGGCAACAGGATCGCAACCCTCGGTGTTGCACCCGCACCTCGCTCAGCCAGTGAGCGGCCGGTCTGTATGTGGGATCCGAACCCTCGGCGGGAGCGCCGCCGCGCTTCCCAAGCGGCGCACTGTAGCAGTGCGCCACCGGGCCGGCCCAGCCATCTGATTTTTGACAAAGGCACCAAGTCTACACACTGGGGAAGAGACTGCAAAAAAACAGACACATGGATAAATGGAATAGAATAGAGAACCCAGAAATCAACCCATACACCTGCAGCCATCTGATTTTTGACAAAGACACCAAGTCTACACACTGGGGAAGAGACTGCCTTTTCAGCAAATGGTCCTGGGATAACTGGATATCCATATGAAGGAGAATGAAACTAGACCCATACCTCTCACCATATACAAAAATCAACTCAAAATGGATTAAAGAATTAAATATACATCCTGAAACCATAAAACTCCTTAAAGAAAACATAGGGGAAACACTCCAGTAAATAGGAGTGGGTACAGACTTCATGAATATGACCCCAAAAGCACAGGGATTATATCAAACTGAATAGCTTCTGCACAACAAAAGAAATAATCAACAGAGTGAAAAGACAACCAACAGAGTGGAAGAAAATATTTACAAAATATACATCTGACAAAGGATTAATATCCAGAATATACAAGGAACTCAAACAACTTTACAGCAAAAAAAAGTAACACTGGTATGTTTTTATTATTATTTTAGCTTCTCAATATACATTCTAGTTGATTTTAGTGACCCTTTACCCGTTCCACTTCTACCCCCTCCTCCCCACTACATCATTTCTGTTCACTTGGCTTAACAAGTTCAAGGAATTGTTGTGACTGTTGTGTCTTCACTCCCCGCCCTTTATTTGTTTGTGTGTTTATTTACTTATTTTTAGCTCCCACAAATAAGTGAGAATATGTGGTATTTCTATTTCTATGCCTGACGTGTTTCACTTAAGATAATTTTCTCTAAGTTCATCCATATTGTTGCGAATGGCAGAATTTCATTCTTTATATGGCAGAGTAGTATTCCATTGTGTATCTATGCCACATTTTCCTTATCCAGTTGTCCACTGATGGACAGTTAGGTTGGTTCCAACTCTTGGCTATTGTAAGTAGAGCTGTTATAAACATGGGAGTTCAGGTATCCCTTCAACATGATGATTTCTATTCCTTTGGGTGTATACCCAGAAGTGGGATTCCTGGATTGTATGGAAGATCTATCTGTAGTTGTTTGAGGAAACTCCATGCTGTTTTCCATAATGGCTGTTTTCCATAACAGTGTAGGAGGGCTCTCCTTTCTCTGCATCCTCATCAGCATTTGTTATTCTCTGTTTTCTTGATACTAGCCAGTCTAACTGGGGTGAGATATTTCACTGTGGTTTTGATTTGCATTTCCCTGACACTGAGTGGTGCTGATCATTTTTTCATGTGTCTGTTGGCCATCTGTGTATCTTCCTTTGAGAAATGCCTATTCAGCTCCTTTGCCCATTTTTAATTAGGTTACTTGTTTTTTTACTATTAAGTTCCTTGTATATTCTGGATATTAATCCCTTGTCAGATGCATAGTTTTCAAATATTTTCTCCCATTCTGTAGGCTGTCTTTTTGCTCTGCTATTGTTTCTTTTGTTGTGCAGAAGTTTTTAGATTGATATAATGCCATTTGTTTATTTTTTTCTTTTATTGCCTGTACTTTTGGGGTCTTATAAAGTCTTTGCTGAGTCCTACTTCCTGAAGTGTTTCCCCTATATTTTCCTTTAGTAGTTTCATAGTTTTGGGTCTTATATTTCAGTCTTTAATCTATTTTGAGTTGATTTTGGTATATGGCGAGAGGTACAGGTCTAGTTTTATTCTTCTATATATAGATGTCCAGTTTTCCCAGTACCATTTATTGAAGAGGCTGTCTTTTCCCCAATGTATGTTCTTGGTGTCTTTGTCAAAGACCAGTTGGCTGTAAGCATTTGGGTTAATTTCTGAATTCTCTATTCTGCTCCATTAGTCCAAGTGTCTTATTTTTATGCCAGTACCATACTGTTTCGTTACTGTAGCTTTGCAGTATAAGTTGACATCAGGTAGTGTAATGCCTCTGGCTTTATTTATTTATTTATTTTGCTCAGGATTGCTTTGGCCATTTGGGGTCTTTTGTTGCTCCATATAAATATTAGGATTGTTTTTTCTCTTTCTGTGAAGAATGTCATTGGTATTTTGATAGGAATTGCATTGAATCTCTAGATAACTTTGTATAGTGTGGACATTTTCACAATGTTAATTCTTCCAATCCAAGCAAGAGCATGGAATGTCCTTCCATTTTTTTATGTCCTCTTTAATTTCTTTCAACAATGATTCTCACTGTAGAGGTCTTTCACCTCTTTGTTAAATTGATTCCTAAGTATTTTATTTTTTTGTGACTATTGTAAATGGGCTTGCTTTCTTGATTTGTTTTTCTGCTAGTTGATTATTGGAGTATAAAAATGCTCCTGATTTTTGTGTTGACTTTGTATCCTGCAACTTTACTGAAATTGTTTACCAGCTTTAAGAGGTTTTTTGTAGTCTTTAGGTTTTTCTACATATAGGATCATGTCATCTGCAAACAGGGACAGTTTGACTTCATCCCAAAATTTCTCACTTACCCTCCTGCCCCAACACAGGCATAGATTCCCTCATTATCAACATCCTCCACCAGAGTTGTATATTTGTTACAATTGATGAACTTATATTTGACTCATCATTATCACCCAAAGACCATAGTTTACATTAGAGTTCCCTCTCAGTGTTGTATGTTCTATGGGTTTGGACAAATGGATAGTGACATATGCAAATGTTCCCAGACTTATGATGGGGATATCTCCCAATAAACCCATGGTAAGTCAACAATATCATAAGTTGAAAATGCATTTAACACCCCAATAAACTCATCATAAAGTAAAAAAATTATAAGTCAAACCATTAAGTCAGGACTGTCTATACTCACCATTACAGTTTCATACAAAGTACTTTCACTGCCCTAATCCTCTGTGCTTCACCAGTTTGTCCCTCCCTCACTACTAACCCCTGGCAACCACTATTCTTTTTACTGTCTCCATAGTTTTGTTTTTTCCAGAATGTCATGTAGTTGGAATCATATAGTATGTCGCCTTTTCAGACTGGCTTCTTTTATTTAGTAATATGCATTTATGTTTTCTCCATGTCTTTTCATAGCTTGATAGCTCATTTCTTTCTAGTGGAGATTAATATTCCATTGCCTGGATGTACCAAAGTTTACTTATCTATTTACCTACTGAAAGACATCTTGGTTACTTCCAAGTTTTGGCAATTATAAATAAAGCTGTAATAAACATCTGTGTGCATGCTTTTGTGTGGACATACATTTTCAACTCCTTTGGGTAAATATCAAGGAGCACTATTGCTGGATTGTGTGTTAAGAGTAAGAAACAGTCAAACTGTCTTCCAAAGTGGCTGTACGTTTTGGTATTCCCACCAGCAATGAATCCGAGTTCTTGTTGCTCTACATCCTCGCCAGCATTTGGTGTTGTGAGTGTTCTGGATTTTGTCTTTTCTAATGGGTGTGTAGTGGTATCTCATTGTTTTTTTGATTTGCATTCCCCTGATGACATATAATGTAGAGCATCTTTTCATATGTTCATTTACCATCTATATATCTTCTTTGGTGAGGTGTCTGTTAAGATCTTTGGCCCTGTTTTAAATTGGGTTGTTTGTTTTCTTATTGTTGAGTTTGGAGCATTCTTTGTGTACTTTGGATAACAGTCCTTTATCAGATACATCTTTTGCAAATGTTTTCTCCAGTCTGTGGCTTGTCTTTTCATTCCCTTGACAGTATCTTTTGCAGAACAGAAATTTTTAATTTTAGTTAAGTCCAGCTTATCAGTTCTTTCTTTCATGAATCATATTGTTGGTATCCTTTCTGAAAAGTCATCACCAAACCTGAGGTCATCTAGATTTTTGCCTGTTATCATAGGAGTTTTATAGTTTTGCATTTTACATTTAGGTCTGTGATCCATTTTGAGTTAATTTTTAGTTTATTTTATTGATTGATTGGCAGCTGGCCAGTATGAGGATCCAAACCCTTGATGTTCGTTACAAGGCTGTGCTCTGACCAACTGAGTAACCAGCCAGCCTTGATTTAATTTTGTGAAGAATGTAAGGTCTGTGTCTATATTCATTTTTTTGCATGTGATGTCTAGTTGTCGAAAAGTCTATCAACAGAATTTGTTGAAAAGTCTATCATTTCTCCATTGTATTGCCTTTACCCCTTTGTCAAAGATCAGTTGATGGTCTTCCTTCCCTCTTTATATTAAATCAATTAAACTCGTTCAAGTACCTCTTAGTAGTCCCCTTCACTCATTACTTAAGCCCTGGAACCTAGATTCTTATTGAACAGGGAAGTGGGTTAGGAAATGGATAATTCTCTTATGTTAAAATGTTTTCCTCCACTCATACATATTAGTTATAATTTAGTGTAGTTATCAACATGTGGCTTACTTAATGAAAGACAAGAGTGAAAATCTTATTCTATATTTTGTATCCACTTTTAGATATATAAAAGTATTCTGGAGGGTGTTTTGAAAATTCCCCATGGAAGCTTGACTTTCTGGTACCTTCCAAGGAATGGCTTTTCTTTCTTATGAAACCCCATCTTGGGAGCCTGGGGGGCTTCTGGTCTTTCTAGGTATTATAGATGTTTTTTGGTGGTGTTAGACCTTTACTGGTTAATATCAGAACTTTGTCTCTGAGCTGTGGGTGTTTCTTCTTTCAGTTCTGAATTGTATTATTAGCTATTCCCACCACTTAAACTCTGCACTGGAAATAATTTGTTGTCCTTTGGTTACTTGTAAAATGGAGGAACTTCCTGTGGGGACCAGCACCTGAGCCCTGTGGTTGAGCTAAATTGCTGCTTTGCTGCTGATTCTCTGGGGAAGACTTTTTGTGCAGCTTGGGTTTTAATTGTTGACCCTGTGAGCACTTCCAGGTCTTGTGAGGTCTGGTACACTTGGGTTGTGTGGAAACTCTGGTCTGGGCCTGAGTCCTTTCAGCAGGCTTCATTCCCTGCAGTTCTATATTCCTGACCAGTCTCCACAGAGTGATCCTATGCTGATTGGAGGGTAGATCAGCTGTCCATGCTGTGCCCCAATGTTCCCCCGGTGGGCCCATCTCCACCAGTCCCCACACACTCCAAACACTTCCCATGGGACGGGCTATGTGCCGGTCCCTTGCGATGACTCACTGGCCTCTGAGTGGCTCCTTTTTTCAGTTATCAGTGGCCCCTCACTCCTATGTGGGTCCACAGGAACCCTGTAAGTGGTCTTGTTGGCCTGGGGGCCACCAAGGCCCTCTTCTCCCCTGCTGCCTCCAAGAAAGTTCATATGAAGGGCACAGCGGCAGTTTTTGCCAGCTCTTGCTCTGTGTTCTCACCAGGGCCAGTCTTGGGGCTTGAAACGGTTGGTGTGATCCTTTCTTTCTCTCATCGTGGCTTCTCTAGCCTTCATCAACTCCGTAGGTCTCTCCTCCTCCTCTTCCCCTGAGCTCTAGTGGTCCCAGCTTGGCAGGGCTTTTTAAAAGTCATCGCTTTTTTAATAGTTGTAAATTGGTTGATTGTGAGAGAGGGTGATGCTGGGTACTGTCTATTCCACCATCTTCATTGGAAGTCTCAAACTTCACCTTTTTTAACATATTAAAAAACGGAGGCAGTGAGTAGCTTTTGGGTTTAGGAAACTTAATTACCAGCTTAAGAAAAGCAAGAAGTCAAGTAATAGTAAATGCTCCTAAAAATCACATGACGCTTATGCTTGAGAGAACAACAGTAACCATGGTTCTATTTGAAAAGAATGTCTGACGTTAAGAGATGAATTTTACAATGTGTGTTGGACACCATGATATGTTGTCTACATGCCTCTTCAATGAAGGACCTGAAGCCCTTGCTGCCGGGAGTAGATATGCAAGGGTACCTCAAAAAATTCATTTGAAATAGCCTCATATATATTTTACATATATCTACTAAGGTCACACCCTTCGAAGGGCAACCCACATCCAATGACTAATAGATATAGAGGTATGAAAGCCTGACCCTCTCAGTTCACAGGGAGACAATTTAGTTCTGCAGCTCTCCTTGGGGTTGGCCAAGGCTGTTGTCAGACCTGTGTTATAGCTCGACTTCTCTCTGCCCAACCTTGCTTGCTTCAGTAGGTGTTAGTCCCAAGGGCACTTCTTAATAAGCAGCCCACCCAATTAACTCCATCTCAGAATTTGCTTCCTAAGGAACCCAACTAGTAATACAATGCTTTGCCTTCTTGGGTAAGATTATAGATATTTGGTAGCTTGGTGTTCACTCTGCATGAAATCCTGCTGTGAGTGATATTACTGTCTCTTCTCTCATTTTGCAGATTCCATCCTCAAATTATTAATCACCTCTGAGAAAACCTATTTGGCATATTAGACATAATGTCACCAAATGCCACAGTCTATCTATCTATCTAGACAGCTAATAAAAAAGCAGCCTTTTGAGCCAGTATGTTCACCAAATATTCCATTTTCTGCCCTACATTACTCAGCCCCCTTGTAGATATGCAGAGCCCTGTGATTAATTCTGGCCAATGGGCTGTGAGGGGAGGAGTCATTCCTGGGCCGAGGTGGTAAAACGTCCAGGTGTGATTTTGTCTCTTCTTCTGTTGGGGAACTAAGGAGGCTGCATGTTCCAGACAGTGTAGATACCAGATGCTGAAGCCTCTGATAGCCTAGGTACCTGGATGAATGTGAAACAGACTTTTGTTGTATTAGGCCACTGAGATTCAGGGTTGTTTGTTACCTCACTCCTTTTAACAAGCCTATCCTGACTAATATACTTTATAAAATATATTCACTATAAATAACATTTTAAGCTAAACTGTTTAAGTAGATGTATATTAAATACATGTAAATGCATATACATCTACTAAAATTAAATATAAATTACATAAAAGTAATATATAATATCATATATTATAAATTATACAATTAATATACCAAATATATATTTTATATATATCTACTAAATATATTAAATACATATAATGTATACCCCATGCTGTAGCTGTGACAGCTATTATCAGTTTGGTTCATATGCTTCTAGACTTTTTCTATACAAAATAAGATGTGAAAGCATTAAACACCTAGGTTTCATATGGCAACTTGTCCTAAGTATCAAGCTTTACCTTTATTAACTAACTCCAAATCCCTAAAGTGGAGTTAAAAGTCCTTTCTGGAAGTTTGTCTTCAACATTTTGCTCAGAGTAAAAGCTGCCTCGGACCACTCATCTCTCTTTCCTCTGCCTCAAATGGTTGTTTCTTCTTGAATGAGTAGTTACAGTTAGTCACTGGGAGTGCAGGAGCCTTTGATATCCCTGCCTCTTGACAACTACTTCCTTTTGCTGCAAGGGATGAAGCCAGAAAGGAAAGAAAATTCCAAGGCACTGTGTTCCAAAATATAGCTCAAGCAGGAAGAGGTACTTTTCCAACATACTCTTCTTAGTTCTCTACCTCCCACTATCTAGTTAGCCTTTCCAACTAGACTACTACAGCAGATTCTGCTGGGGCCCCACACTTATTCCCTTTTCCACCCTGGAGATTACTGCAGACACTCCCCATGTGTGCTGACGACTTCCTGCATCTCTCTGTGCTTTCTGAATGAGAAAGCATGCTAAAAATGTCTGGGAATTAACTTCAGGGGCAATCCTCAAGATCCCAACTAATGAGGGAAAGGGTAGATAAATACTCCAAGCTTCTTGCTCCTCAGCGGGGCAGTTCTGAGGTATGGTGAACTCAGTGTCTCAGAGGGGCTCGTGCTGAATTGAGCCCCAGTTGCCCAAAGTGATAACTTGCTCATTGACAGCCTTTATTATCTTCCCTTCATTCCTTGCCTCACCTTCTCACTCACTGTGCTTCCTGGGATCACCTCCTAAATAAAGATTTGTCCCCAAATCTTTGGCTCAGGGTCTGCTTTGTGGGTAACGCAAATGGAGATAACCATGAGGAAACTTGATTGTCTACAACACTACCTTATACCCTTAAAGTCCAGAACTCACAACTTCTGCCTAGACCAGGATTTATTCCTTACCCTGAGATGTCAAGAACAGTCAGGAAGTATGTCAGAAATACTGAAAGTTGAGAATGATTTCCTTCATAATTATAAGTTAGAGTAAATTCAAAGTTACCCTGCAAATAGTGCTGTTCTCTCTCACTGGGACTAGCAGGGGACTCACAGCTCACTAGCAATTGGTTCCACCCGTGTCACACATTCTTTGTATTTCAGTGGATAAATTCCTAGGCAGGTTAAAAAATACTTTTTTTTTCTTAAAGAGTCTGTATTGCCATTCAACAAGTATTCATTAAGTGCTTATTAAGTGCCAGGCACAACAGCGGTTGTATGGTTGGCAAAATCTGGGGGTATCCAGTTGGTTTCCAAATGGTATTATCTATCTATCATATTACTAATCATCTATCTCTAATGGACCATTTGATTCAAATAAAATCAAACCAAGTTAATTAAATTTATAATTTATTTTTTGTAATTTAAAAAATGTGCCAGGCACAATGCTAGGCACTGGATAGCAGATTTTTATATGGGTAGTTGATAACTATGATACTTGAATTTAGAAACTTTGGTGGGATTCATATACTTAATTATATTCTTTAAATGTACTGAAAAAGTAGTGACTGTTGGCCAGGCAGGTACTGTAAGCTGGCTTACTTAATTCCAATTCCAGTGTTGGTGGTGTTTCAGGTGAAATTTTCCCATGGGGCGGTTGTATATTATTACTGGCTACATTCTCCTGGCTGCATTATTTCTGGCTTACTTGTATACAATCCCTTTCTGCATAAATTAGCTAGAATGAAAGTGCTGTCTATAACTAAGAACGTTGAGCAAGAAAATTGTAAACACCAGGTTAGAAAAAGGTTGCCAAAGATCCACACATTGGTCTAGGGAAGAGGTATGTGGACAAACGTATAGGAGAGGGCACAGAGTATATGGACTTTTGTGTTTCACAGTAATGCCCACCAGACAGCATCCACATCACTGGGCCACCCTAGTGCCCATGAGCAGAGTGGTTATGATGGCCGTGAGGAAGCCTCTTTCTGGGCCTAGTATGGACTCCCTTTCATGACAGCTGATCTAACTACTGCTACTGCCAAATACCCAAACTTCCGGCAGAAGAGACTAATGCTGAGCCCACAAAATGCACCATTCCTCTGTGAGATCAGCCAGCCAACAGCATATTTTGCCAAACTTTTGAATTTTTGCCAATCTTGTAGGTGAGAAACGCTATCTCTGTATAATTTTAATTTGCATTTCTCTTACTATTAGTGAGGTTAAGCATCTTTTCATATGTTTAAGGGCCATTTTCATTTCTTTTTCTGTGAATTGTCTGTACATCTCTCTTACCAATTTTTCTGCTGGGTTGTAAGTCTTTTCTTCTCAATTTTAAGAAGTTCATTATATATTAAAGATGTTTACCCCTTGATTATGATATATGTTGCAAATATTTTTCTCAATTTGTCATTTGTCTTTTCACTTTCCTTATAATGTTTTCTGCCAAGCAAAACTTTTATATTTTTATGTGATCAAATTTATCTATCTTTTTCCTTATTACTTCTGGAGTTTGAGTCTTAGGAATGCTTTCCCACTCCGAGACTTGAAGGGAATTCACCCATATTTTCTCTTATTACTTGTGTAGTTACATTTTTCACATTGAAAATTCTCATCTATCTGGAATTTACCCTAGCATAAGGAATAAATCAGATTTTAACTTTTCCCATATGGCTATACAGTTGTTCCGATGCCACCTATTTAAAAAGTATGTTTTTCTTTCCATGATTGAGATAGCCTTTATCGTATACTATATTCCTATGTATATTTTATATTCTGTTCCATTTGTCAATTCTTGTGCCAATATCATAGTGATTCAATTATAAAATCTTTATAATATGTTTTCATATCTGTTAGAGCTAGCCCTCCTCATTGCATTTATTTTTTTAAGGAATGTTTGTTTCTTCTTGTTTATTCTTCCAAATGAACTTTGTAATCAGCAATAGGGGTGGTCAGTTAGCTGAGTTGGTTAGAGCATGGTGTTGATAACACCAAGGTCAAGGGTTTGGATTCCACACTGGCCAGTTGCCAAAAAAAAACAAAGAAGTTTTTTAAATCAGCATTTTTGGCTCCGGGGAAAAAAGACTGATGAAATTCTATTGAAATTGTGCTAAATTAACAGAATTGATATCTTTATGTTGTTAAGTTTTCCTATCAAAGAATGTGGTAATATACTTATGCAAATCTTTTAGGAGTGATTTATAGTTTCTTCATAAAGATTTTTCACGTTCCTTGTTATGTTTATACCCAGGCACTTTATTTTATTTTGCTATTATAAATGGTGTCTTCTCTTCCATTATTTCTTCTAACTGGTTACTGATTGTATATACTCATATAAAGACTTTTAAAAATATTTATTTATATTTACTTTTTAACTTGACAAATAAAAATTGAATATACAGTTGGCCTTTGAACAACATGGGGGTTAGGGGCCCCGACCCCCAAAATCCACATAACTTTCCCCCCAGGATTGGGGCCTCAAAGCAACGCAAACCCCAAGCCCCACAGGGTGGGGGCGCTGTGTAGTTACTTAAGTAGTAGTTAAGTAGCTATTTAACTGCTAATAGCCTACTAATGGCCTTCCCTTAGGTAGGCTACTTAACTCTTTGGTTAGGTATGTCATGCACTCATGACACTTAACCAAAAGTTTTCCAATATATTTATTTTTTGAAATCTGTGTATAAGTGGACCTGCACAGTTCTAACCCATGTTATTCAAGGGTTTGCTGTATTATTGCATACAACTTGTTGTTTTGAAACATGTATACATTGTAGAATGGCTAAATTGAACTAATTAACATATGCATTACCTCACATTTTTTTGTGGTGAGAACACTTAAAATCTACTCTCAGATATTTTCATATATACAATATATTAATATTAGCTGTAGTCACCATTGTTACATAAATCCCTTGAACATATTTCTCCTGACTAACTGAAATTTTGTGTCCTTTGACCAACATCTTCCCAACCCCTCTCCTCCCAGCCTCTGGTATCTACTCACTACCTCTATGAGTTCAACTTTCTAAGATTCCACATGTAAATAACATCATGCAGTATTTGTCTTTCTGTACCTGGCTTATTTCACTAAACATAATGTCCTACAGGTTCATCCATGTTGTGCAGAATGGCAAGATTTCCTTTTTTAAGGCTGAATAGCATTCTGTTATGTGCATATACCACATTTTCTCTATCCATTCATCTGTTAATGGGCACTTAGGTTGATTCCATATCTTAGCTATTGTGAATAGTGCTGCAATGAACGTGGTATTACAGATATCTCTTTGAGACATTCATTTTACTTCTTTTGGGTATATACCCAGTAGTGGGATTGCTGGATCATATGGTAGTTCTATTTTTAACTTTTTGAGGAACCTACATACTGTTTTAATAATGTCTGTACTAAGCTGCATTCCCATTAACAGTGTCCAAGTGTTTCCCTTCACCACATCTTCACCAACACTTATCTTTCATTTTTTTGATAATAGCCATTCTGACAGATGCAAAGTGATATCTTGTTGTGGTTTTAATTCACATTTCTCTGACGATTAGTGATTTTAAGCATTTTTTCATATACCTGTTGACCATCTGTATATCTTCTTTTGAGAAATGCCTATTTCTCAAGTCAATTTTAAATTAGTTTTTATATATGGTGTGAGATAAGAATCTAATTTCATTCTTGTGCATGTGGATAACCAGTCTTCCCAACACCATTTATTGAAAAGACTGCCCTTTCCCAATTGTGTGTTCTTGGCACCATTATCAAAAATCAATTAGCCATAAACACATGGGTTTATTTCTGGGATTTTAATCCTGTTTCATTGGTCAATGAGTCTGTTTTTATGTCAATACCATGCTGTTTTGATTACTATAGCTTTGTAGTATATTTTGAAGTCAGGTAATGTGATGCCTCCAGCTTCATTCTTTTTGTTCAAGATTGCTTTAGCTATTCAGGATTTTTTGTGGTTCCATACAGATTTTAGGATTATTTTTTCTATTTCCATGAAAAATGTCACTGGAATTTTGATAGGGATTGCATTGAATCTGTAGATTGCTTTGGGTAATATGGACACTTTAACAATATTAATTCTTCCAATCCATGAATGTGGGATATCTTTTCATTTGTGTCTTCTTTAATTTCTTTCATCAATGTTTTATAGTTTTCAGTGTACAGGTCTTTCACCTTCATAGTTAAATTTATTCCTAAGTATTTTATTTGTTTGTAGCTATTGTAAATGGGGGTGTTTTCTTGATTTCTTTTTAGGATAGTTTGTTGTTAGTGTATAGAAACAATACTGATTTTTGTATGTTGATTTTTGTATACTGCAAGTTTACTGAATTTGCTTATTAGTTCTAATAGATTTTGGTGGAGTCTTTAGGGTTATCTATATATAAGATCATGTCATCTGCAAGCAGGAACAACTTAACTTCTTCCTTTCCAGTGTGGATGCCTTTTATTTCCTTAACTTCACTAATTGTTCTGGCTAGGACTTCCAGTACTATATTGAATAAAAGTGGTGAGAGTGGGCACTCTTGTCTTTTTTCTGATCTTAGAGGAAAAGCTTTCATCTTTTCACCACTGAGTATGATGTGAGCTGTATGTTTTACACACAGGCTTTTGATTATTCCATGCTAATTTGATAGCCTGTTATTTAAATTAATTTTCTTATTGTTTGCAATTGTTTATTCACTGACTCTTTTGGGTTTTTCAGATATATAATAATATCAGCTGCAAAAAAGAGAGATAAATTTTGCCTCTTTCTATTTCATTATGCCTGTACTTGATTTTTTTTTTTTTCCTAATTGCATTGGCTAATATCTCCAATACAATGTTTAAAACTAGTGAAGACGATGGGCTTTCTTATCTTCATCCCGGCTTTAGCATGAAAGCCTCTATTATATTCTTAATAAGTAAGATGCTGTCCTTTGGGGTGATGTATATATAATTATGTTAAGGAAATATCCATCAAGTCCTATGTTATTGATTATTTTTAACATATCAACTCCTAAATTTTTAAGTGGAGTCATATTCATATTATTTATCTACATAAAAACCTGTTAATGTAGAATGACATGTAATCATAGTGACATCATAAACAAGTGTGTTCAAGAATGTCTATCCCAGGAAGTTTATAATCCCAGGGGAGGGGTGCCACATGAGCCAATCACAGAATAACTCAAAAGGTTCTAGGATGGGGGCCGGCCCGGTGGCGCACTCGGTAGAGTGCGGCACTCGGGAGCGCGGCGGCACTCCCGCTGAGGGTTCGGATCCCATATAGAGACTGGTCCACTCACTGGTTGAGCACGGTGTGGGCACGACACCGAGGGTTGCGATCCCGTTGCCGGTCACGGTACGGGCGCGACACTGAGGGTTGTGATCCCGTTACCAGTCATGAAAAAAGACATAAAGGAAAAAAAAAAAAAAAGGTTCTAGGATGGAGGTCAGGGACAGTATAGTATAATAGGTCCTTGAATGAAAAAGACCAAGGGTTGAGTCCTAACACTGTAACTGTGAGAGTGGACAAGTTACTCAGACTCTCAGGGCCTCCATTTCCCTTTCTGTAAATAAGGATAATGTTGTTAACTACCCTAAGGATTGTTTTAAGTGTTTAGTGAGGTAATTGCCCCTGAAAATTTAGTTCAGTACTTAGCATATGTGCTAAGTAATAAATGCTCATTAAATGGTAGCTATTGTCATTAAGTGCCAAAACAAGTAGTAAAGATAATAAATGAAGACTATACTTTCAGGGTTCATTTCTATAGTTCATTACTAGACAAGTTTCTCTGAATGTGTAGAGCACTGAAAACCACGAGGAGGAGGCACAGCGTTCTCTCCTGAGCTTATAGCTGGCTCTTGGTGCTGCTTTGTTGTACCTGCCATTCGCCATTGATGATCATTATTTCTGTTCTTTCAGGAGAATAAGAAGAAGAGAAAGCAGCCTGAGTAGCTTTGGTTTAAAAAAAAGAAAAAGTAAAAAGATAATAAATGCTGTGAGGGGTTTCTGGAAGAGGGGGCACTTGAAAGCTACGTAGGGTTTGAATAGACAGAGGGTTGAGGAGGAAAAAGAGGACTTTGCAGGTAGGAGGGAAAAGATCTTTAAAATTTAAAATGTCATGCCAAAACAGTAGTTCATTTTAATTCATATTTTTTAAAAGGTCAAATTGCCTTTTAAAAGCATCATTATTTAAAATTTGATTTTCTCTCCTCATTACATTTTGCAGAATACTTGAATACGAATAGCATGTTTTATTATGCATATGAAAGAAAAACATTTTGAATCAGATTCCATGCTACCTATCTTAACGGCTCCCACTGGCTTCTCCATCCCTTGTAGATTTTTGTCTAGCTACTGTTTTGCATTTTAATTTGACCCTGCCTTTTATTTATTTGCACTTATTACCAGAACGCTTTTTGAAATTAAATATTTTCCTGTGTTTCCTATTCAGTATCTGATGACTGTTTATTACTGTAATTCTTTGTTCAGAAAAATGTACCCCATCTCACATCCATCATTACACTCCATACTCCATGGGGTCTAAACCATTTCACAGAGTCATTAAATGAATATGGTATTTGGGAATTAAATGAATGGGAAGAAAAAGAAAGGGCATCCAAAAGTGGTGAGAGGGTGAGGGAGGCTGTGGTGGGGTTTATGCAAGCAGGAAGTACATAAAAAGCCTCAGGCTTTCCTTTCCCCTACCTCCCCCTACCACCACCACTAATTTAGTGGAAACTTGCATTAATCTCTTTTCTAGACTGAGGTTGGAAATGTGGAGGGTGGTTGAATAAACATCTGTGGAACATGTTTATTATCTTAGGTTGTCGTTATCAAAGAAGAAGACCCTGAGTCAAGAACTTGAGTGTCAGTGGTTTATTTGGGAGGTGATCTTAGAAAACACCAGTGGGGAAAGGGGGAATTGAAACAGGAAGGAGAAGGAAGCCACTAAAGGGCATGTTATTGTCAAGTACTGTAAAGGGTCATTTATTCATTTAAAGAACTAAAAATAATAAATGTTTATTGGAGAAATTTCATAAAATGTATGTATGTATACAGATTACAATCATGTATAATATTATAGGATATAAATGTCAAAAAGTGTGAATGTTATATATATGTGAATTGTGAAATATATATATATATTCCATTTTCCAGTGAATTTTCATATTCATGACATAATTATTGAGGACACTTAGCTCTTTGCTATTCTTACTGCTGTTATTGCATCCTATGCTGTTCAGACAAGATCGTTTGGTTTTAGAAGTATGTCCTTATTTTAGGACATTTATCTTTCTCCAACTTGCATTAGTTATCTGTGGGTATTTCTAATCCTCCTTTCTAGACTGTCAGAGGTCATGTCATATATGTTTATATGCCAGCCAGTACCCTGCTCTGAACTTAATAAGTACTCAATTAACATTCATTTATTGAATTCACATTTTTCAATAAGGTTTAGAGAGGTTAAAAGAATTGCCAAAGGCTTATTTATCTGTTTCCAGTCAAGAACATATAAACTATAGTAGATATTTCAAGCAGAGAGGGCTTTAATGCAGGGAATGGATACAAAGGTGTTGTAAGGGTTAAAGAGTAAAAGGAGTTGGTGTGACTCAGGCACAAGGAAACTGCTACTATTCCGGGGGAGAGGGTGTTGGCCAGATGTCAGGAAGTTGCTGCCACCTAGGGACTGAAGCTCACAAGCCCATATTTACCACTCATATTACCTGGACCACCGTTGCCACGGCTATTCCACAAACAGAATAGCTTCTACCTTCTTACTGCCTTCTAATCTGACATGACTGTTTCCTGTAGTCAGAACCAAACCAGAACCCAGCTGGCAAAGGATTCTGGGCAATGCAGTTTGTAGGCTTCCAGCCCTCGTGGTAACAGGGAAGGTGAGTGTAGAGTTGAAGGTCAGCAGACAACATTTGGGATAGATGAATGGGCTAGAGCTGATTCCTCTGAACCCCCTGCAGTGGAAGGGGTCTGCAGGACAGGAGCCAATCTCCATACCAGCACTTTGCAGCAGTCCCACCCCGGGGTCTGAGGAAGGAGTTGTCTAGCTGCTGTCAGTCCTGACTCCTTCAGAATGGCAGAGCCAGGTAGAAGCAGAGTTCCTTAGTGCAATCAACAGTCAGAGATGCCTCCCTCCCATGAGAGTCTGGGACTCTAAAGTGAATCATCATCTCTTCCCTCAGAAGTTAACCACTTAAAAGGCAGGGAGAAAAGTGTCAGAAGGGAATACAGCAGGTGCAGCAACCCCAACCTACTGGTGTGTAAGTTCAAACCATTTAGGAATTTGGAACATAGTGACCTTTTACTTCTCTCCTTTCTACCATCTGTGAGATTGGAAAGGTGGGCATTTATGAGTGAATCTGGGCCGTGGATAAAGCCAGATCTGATCTCACACAGATTTATTGACCAGAAATATCTGGTCTGGTTGTCTCCATACAGCTTTATCTCACCAGATAACAGTTAGTGCTTTCCTTGACACTGCCCGTATGGACACGGCTTTGTGGAACCAATTCTCTCTTGCTCAAGTTGGGGCAGAACTAAAGCAAAACTAGGTGTGGTTGCCCTGGCATTGTGAGCAGAGGTGGTTTTCCCTCTCTGTGCCTGCCTGCTGCCCCAGCCTTAACCACAGGTGTAGAACCCAAAGGGACCATGGCAGAGATTGGAGAATTATGTAACCAAGACAGCCCTATTTGTCTTTGGCAAACACCATCTTTGAAATAAATGAATGCAAAGAGGTCTGAATGCCCACCCCCAACCCCAAATTTCCCACTCTGGTTTGTCATGAGAGAAAAAAGATGCATAAATTTGTTTGGCAGTGTCTTTAGTATACCTGGAATTGATTTTTGTGTGTGGTGTGAGATAGGAGTCCAATTTATTTTTTTTCCTTTCACACACAGATATCCAATTGTCTCAGACTCTTTATTGAAAAATGCATCTTTTTTCACTGATCTGGAATATCACCTCTGCTATATATCATGTCCATGATTGTTCAGGCCTGTTTCTAGGCTTTCTATTCTGTTCCATTGGTTGCTTTGTCCATAGTACGATACCATACTGCCTTAATTACTATACCTTTGTATTGACTTCTTATCCGGCAGGGCAGTTCTCCTTGGCTTGTTCTTCTGCAGTAGTAATTTGGATATTCTTGTCCATTTGCATTTCCATGTAAATTTTAGAATCAGCTTCTTAGGCTCCCACAAAAATGTCTCTTGGGGTTTTGATTGGATTTGCATTGAATCTATAGATCATTTGTGGAAGAAATCTCATCTTTACAATATTAGTCTTCTAACCCATGAACATGGTATATTTCTCAATTCATTTAGCTCTTTAACATATCCTAATAAAGTTTTATAATTTTTTCAGAGAAAATCAAAACATTCTATTTTCTTTAATATTCCCTGAAGTTGAGGTGTACTTCTTGTTCATTTTTACATTAAAGGAATAAATTGTTTGAGTGGGGCCTCCATATTGTTTCACTCACATTTTCATTGAACATGCTGTAGGCTACAGTGTGGATGGAGGTGCCCCTTATTGTTGGGTAACATTGTGGTCCTGCAATTACTACTTACTTATTAATATGAATAATTTTTCTCAATGCTTATATTTATAAAAATAAAAAACAGGGATAAAATCAATGTTGAACAGGTCTCATTTTAGCAATAAATACTAGTCATCCATGGAATCATGGACTATAAAAAAGTCTACAGAACTTATAAGTGATGTGTTTTAAATAAAGGTTTAATAATTAATTTTTGAAATCTATCATAAATTTATGTTGTTTTGATCAATTGGGTACTACTAATTATTTTATTTAACATTTAGAACCTATGGGTCACAGAAAATTAAACATTTAATTTTAAATATATCTATATATGCATATACATATATATATATATACACATATTTTTGTTTCAGAGAAGTATGATAGGATGATTAGTAAAAGGTTTTCAAACCTAAAATATATTACATTAGCATAACATTTTGTGGGGGAGATGAGGTGGAATTATGACTTTTGGGAGAGAAAGGAACAATGCAACATATCCAATTGTTAAAGAAGAGCTTGTTCAAGTTTTTTAAAAAATGGATAATGGTAGATATTAAATCACTACAGAATTTGGCATCCATTGGATAAATCTGATAAAATGATGTACATTTTATTTTAAAAGTCAATTTTAATAATATGTTGGAACTTATATCCCTGTGATGAAAATTGCTGGCTGTCCAATAAAATCTATTCTCTCCATTATTGTAACTAAGACACGGCTACCCAACTGAGGACTAAATTTTCTCATCTCTCTTGAAACTAGATTGACCACAGGACTGACCTCTCATCAGTGGAATTTGGGCAGAACTCAAATGTAATGAGTTCAAGCCTATTGTTTCAGAGACAATTCCTGGCCCTGGATGATCTTATTCTCCTGTCCCACTGGCTGGAATGGAAATGACTAGTGACCATGGAAGTCTCATATTAAAAATGGAAGATATGTCATAAGCCTGGATCCCTGTCTGATTGTATGGAGACCCAGAACCTTCAGCTCAAAATGTTAGATGAGAGAAATAGACTTCTTTGTTTCTTAATCCTCCAAATTTTAGGGGGTCACTTTTTTACAGTAGCTAATTCAGGAAATGGTACCATGAAAGTGGAGTGCTGCTATAATAAAAATCTAAATTTTGCAGTATTTGCTCAATGCTCAGGCAACGAATGATGAAGAAATAGCATGAGACAGAAAGCTGGGAACCCCAGGACTACTGATACCTATATTAACTTGGAAGGCATACCACATGCCTACCAAAGCAGCAGCTCTACCAAGCTCAGACAAGAGCCAGAATGCTAACGTGTAGTGGTTTAGCAAGTATTACAAGATAGAGACCAGCTCAGGCAAACGTTGGTCAGTTTGCAAACAGGGGTGGAAGGGAATAGAGAGAATCTTTATATTAAAAACCTCACAGGGTTGGAAAAGCTGTTTCTTTGCCCAATGTGTATTTCAATTCACTAAGACCTCTGTGTCAAGCAGTAAGACAAACAGTGGATCGAATTCTGAAGCCAGGATGAGATTATGGTCATCATCCATCCCTCCACAGAGCCTGTTGTTTCAGATGGCATCAAGTTAGCTGCTGTTAATCAGAAATGAGAGTCATGGAGATAATAAAGAAGCAAAGAGCAAAGCAGGTCTAAGAATTATGTCCAGAAAATTACTTTGGTTGTGGATACTGGCATATGAAAGTAACTGGAAGCAAACTGAATAGACAACTACTTTCATATTTCATCAATTCTAAGATATGCTGCTGTAGATTGGATGCCCCCCCCCCACCCCAACTTCATTGAGACTTAATCCCAACTGCAACAGTTGAGGGTGGGAAATCCTATTGTGATAATTGAAAGGTGGCGTCTTGAAGCGGTGATTAGATTTTAGGACCATGCCATAGTGAATGGATTGATAATGGTGGTCATGGGCATGGCTCTGAGGGCTTCAAAAGAGAAGCACATGAAGAGTCTCTCTCTCTCTGCTCTGCCATTTTTGCAATGTGATACTCTGCTGTCACTGTTGTCAAACCAATGCTCTCACCATATGTGTTCCCTGAACTCTGGATTTCCCAGACTCAGAAACTGTAAGGAATAAATTTCATTTTCCTTATAAATTACCCAGTACTGAGTATTTTGTTCTAAGCAACAGAAACAGACTTATATGTATGGTTATTTTATATTTTAACATTCTAGAAATTAGGAGTATTTTACAATTGATAATGAATCACAATCCCTATTTGTCAAGCATCTGTCCTGATGTATTTGTTAGAACATGTAGGAATTTAGCCATAATAATTCATATTGCCATCACTTCAGTTGAGTTATGTGTACTGTTTTTTTTTTTTTTTTTTTTTTTTTTTTTTTTA